>NW_028186381.1:534404-551928 GCF_003343005.1 Rhea americana
GACGGCGCCGCCGCCCTGGTGCTGGACGCGCACCCCAGCCTGGCCGTGCGGCGCGCCGCGCTGCTGCCGCCCGCCGGCGCCGACCCGCGCCCGCTGCCCTTCGAGAGCCGCCCCTTCGCCAGCTACGGCTCCGCGCTCCACATCGCCCTGCCCGAGCCCCTGCGCGGCGGGCAGCTCCTCGCCGTCGAGGTCGACTACGAGGCGGGCGAGGGGCCCGGGGTGAGCGGCGGCGGCGGCGGGAACCGGGGGCCGAGCCGGAGGGGGGCAGCGGCTGAGGGCGGGGCGGGGCGGAGGCACCGGTCGAGGAGGCGGGGCATCAGGCGAGGGGGCAGCGGCCAAGGGGGAGGGGCATCAGATGAGGGGCGGGGCATCAGGCGATAGGGCAGCGGCCGAGGGGGCGGGGCATCAGATGAGGGGCGGGGCAGCGGCGAGAGGGCAGCGGGGGCGGGGCAGCCGGCCGAGGGGGCAGTGGCCGGGCTGGTGGCAGCCTTGCGCCGGGGCTTCCCGGTCTCTCTCCGGGGAGCGCCGGAGCTGGTCCCGGTCCCCGTCTCCGACCCCGCTGCCACGCCGCTGTGGCACCCGCAACGGCCGTGTCTGAGCGCACTCGAGGGCGGCCCAAGTCGGAGCGCGTCCTGGCGGCTGCCCGGCCTCGGTCCTTGTCCTTCCCGGTCTTGTTTCAGCGGTTCGGTCTCGCGGCGCCGTCGAGGGAGGGCGAGCGGTGGTGGAGCGTCTGTCCGTCTCTGGGAGCCGGCTAGGAGCCGTTCCCTGGCTGCAGGGAGAGAGGCGCAGGGCTGCTTCACTCTGTGCTTCCCGTGTCTTTCCTCCTGCCGCGTTTTCTGAGGGGAAGCAAAACTCCTGAGGCAGCGCAAGCCCAGTGGAGCGTGACCGAAACCGGGGCAGGCCTCTAAACCCGCAGTTTAGAGAAGCAACTGACCGCTTTGACCACTGGCATTTGGTCCTGTGACTTATCACAAGAGCTGAAGATTGCAGGCTGCTTTGAGGCAGATGTGATCTTTGCCACCCTGCTCCAAATTTGAGCTTCCTGATGAGACAGGTGACCTCAAGAGTTGAGCCCTAAACACCTTCTTTTTCCAGGCTTGGTGCTTACTCTGATTTTCAAATAGTTGCTGCAGCCACTTGCACGTTGTGCTGAAAACTTGCCAGTTGTGGCTGTTTGTGTTCACAGTTTGAGTTTTATCGCTGCTGGTGTAAAAGCGCTGGTCCTGACTCAGCACTGATACAGCTGTACATGCAAAAAAAAAAATCTTTGCTGACATATCTTATTGAGTAGCGATAAGTCGCATGTATCCAAGGCCTCTATGTGGATATTGCTAAGCTAGCAATCTTTTTATTGTAGACAAGGCCTCGGTGTAGGCTGTTCTCCAAAGGGCAGGCTTCATCAGTCCAAAGTTGCCTGTAAGTTAGCAAGGTGAATTTCTCCAGGAAAAATCAGGCGGCTCTGGTTGAAATACGCCAGCGGAGCTAGAGCGGCATAACTCTGGGGTTAGGCATTTTCTGCCAACACGAGGGCATTTTTTCATCTAGAACAGTGACTCTGCTGTCTGGGACCTGGACTGTCCCATCTGCAGAGCCCACCTGGGAAGTGTCGAGAAAGGTGCCTTTGTGCCCGGTTGTCTGTCGGAGGGCAGCGCGCCCTGTTTTTTTCAGGTGATTCATGTTTCTTTTCCAGAGAGAAACAGCTTGGGTATTGAGCTGTCCTTCAACTTTCATATGTGCTTCTGGTAACTGAGTTAAATCTCACTGTCTCATATGACTTTATTGATTGTTCTCCTTATTCTGCCTGTGCTGCAGATGTCCTGGCTGGACTCTTTCCAAACTGCCCAGAAGGAGAAGCCTTTCCTTTATACTTCTGGCTTTCCTGTGCTCAACAGGTCCTTTTTCCCTGGCTTTCACACTCCAGCAGCAAAGAGCACCTATTCTGCAAGGATTCAGGTAAAGTCTCCCACCCTCACACAAAGCTGTCTCTTGTCTCTCGTCAGGTGTGTTGGCTCACTCCCGAGCAGACAGCAGGGAAGCAGAAGCCCTATTTGTACACTCAAGGCCAGGCCGTCCTGAATAGATCCTTTTTCCCTGGCTTTGACACTCCAGCAGTTAAATGTACATATTCAGCCACAGTGAAGGTAAGCAGTACCCCGAGAAAGACATGTGGGTACAAATTCAGCCACCTCTGTGAGTTTGTCAAGAGCAAAAACCTCATCAAGTTTGTCCTGGTTTTAACATCTTTAAAAGGGAAAGCAGGAAGCTGCCAGGTCTGTCACAGTACACACTGGACACACTGAAACGTTTGGGTGTTGCTTCTTGATTCAAAGACACTGCCCAGACCTTTATTCCTGTACAGAGTTATGGCCACATACTTGAAACGATACTCTGCTAAGGGCCCCAAGCGAAGAAGACACTAGAAAATATTTGGGTTTGATTCTGTTTTTAAAGATAAGTGGATGAAAAGCTTCTCTCCCGATTCCCCCATCCTTCCCAACTATGTGTGATGGATGCTGGTTTGTGTAATCACTGGAAAGAGGATGCACACGCAAGGCATGCAGGGTGWTGCATTGAAAGTTTTTTGCTTCAGCGTGGGAGGTTGCTGAAATGTTTGGTACTTGAACCAAAGATATCACTTGGCAATTGGAATTAACATGGTTGGTTTTAAACTTCTGCCTGGTCTCCTCATATTGATGCATGTGTTTTCTAAATAACCGTGACAGCAAACCCAGTTTTACCTCAGAGGTAGCAGGATGCTTTTTTATTTTTGGCACGTGGAGAAGCTTGAGGATGACTTTGAAGATCTAGGTTCTGAGCTGAAGCTCAGGTACGGCTTTAGTAACTGAGGATGGTGACACAGGGAGATGCCATGTCCTGATGGATTTGTAGGGCGATGCCAGGCTTCCAGACCCCTGAGAGTCACTGACTAATGATGTGGAAACTGAGAACCAGTTGTTGGTCCTCAGGTGCTGTTTAACATAAACAGAAATCCTGATTTCTCTTCCCATTGGGGTTCTGGGATTTCATGCAATGCCTCTCAAGGGGTAACGGTTTCATTCATTCAGAGTTGCTGTGGATCTCCTAGTGTGGACAACTACTTTCTTTTTTTAGGGGAAGGGGGAGAAGGTACCTCAAAAATATTCCTCCTGTCTTTTGATCACGACAGAAAGAAGCTGATGAGTCTCAGCTGTTTGCCGCTTGGTGTGTTCTCTGCAGCGTTTACTCTCAGCCTGCCTGCTCGGCTGTCTTCTCTATGCTGGAGGAATTGCGATGAGATAAGGGCAGGTCACCTGCTTTCTCGGCGAGTCCCTTGTGTTGCCGCAGAGRTGCCACTTACAGGAAGCCTGATTCCTGGTTTGTGGGATGGTAGAGAGCAGGCAGGTAATTGAGCAGCAGGRAGATATGTTGGTGATAAGGTAGTGTGTCTGGCTGTGGAGTTTCTGTCTGTCCCCTCCATGTGCAGCCACCCAGTGGCATCAGCAGTGCTGCAGATGGACTGTTACCGTGCGTTCATGTTGTGCCCGTCTGCCACAGGCTAGGGATGCTGCTTTCAGGTGTGACAGCAGGCCAGGGCTGACCTCTCACAGAAAGGCATAGGCTGGTGATGTGGGAGTCTGTTATGTCTTTTGCTCTGATTTCTTCCCTCAAGTCAGCAAAGCTCCCTCCTGAAGAGTGAGCRCAGGGTTCAGCTACTGTAAAACTCTGACATGATGGTCTGCATGAAGGGAATCTTGTTCTCTGGGACCCTTTTGGGGCTCAGCTCTTGGAAGGGAAGAGACCAGCTTAGTTTCCCTGTCTTGTAAGGCAAAATCCAGCGAGCCCAACTGAGAGCTACAGAGAAGTCATCTGTCTTACTCAGCACAGGCTAGAGGATCAAGTGCAGAGTTAGCTTTGGACTGACAAACTAGGAAAGTAAGTTCTTGCATAAGCAATGGCACGAGAAGCAGTTTCTGAAGAATTTACATCCTTCACCCTTTCATCATCTTACATCTTTAATTCCAGCCATTCTCTAGCTCTTTGCTTGTCCTCTGGCAAAGGCCAACCCTATAAGACTGCTCAAGCGACTCTGGAGTGTTACATCCTCACTGTGYTATACTAGGCAGATGTTTGAGCCTGAGTTAATGAAGTGCTGAGTGCCCCCAACCCCTGTGGCTGTCCTGGGAGTTGGGGACACAGCTGCAATCCAGAGTCAATGCTCTGTTCTTCACTGCTCTACCCCGGGCCCTTAAAATCTGGCAGTGTCAGAGCTGTGGGCTGACTGTACGGAGAAGGGCTGACTGGCTGTAACATGGAAGGGTTTGAGTGTGTGTGGCATCAGGTGGTGGCTGAGCACAGTAAAACTCATGCAGATAGGTTTGGCAGGCCCTGGACAAATTCACTGTGCTGTGACATGGCTGTGTTTGGTGCTAATCCGGAGGGGGATGCCCCGTGCCTCTGTGTTGCCACTCGGAGAGGTCTGACCACTTTTGCTATATCCCAGACACTGCAATGTTTAAGAAACATTTGCAAGCAGCTTGGCTGGCCTGAAGTGGGCTCCAGAAGGACACACTGTACCACCCCAGTTGGGTTAGCTAAAATCTCCTTGCACATTACGGACCTGATAGAGACTCTTACCTACATTCCTAGGTCCCTGAAGGTTTCACAGCTGTGATGAGTGCCACCACCTGGGAGAAACAGGAGAAGGATAACACCTTCATCTTTAAGATGTCCCAGCCAATCCCCTCCTACCTGATCGCTCTGGCTGTTGGGGACATTGTTTCTGCTGAAGTCGGCCCAAGGTAAGTAGCTGTAGAAGAGATGAGTGTTGAGTCCTGGTTGTAGGAGCTACTGCCTTGTGAATGATGGTGAAACTACATGGTCTCCTGTGCTCTGTGCTGTCCCATGGCAGCTGTGTGCTGCCTGCCTCTCCCTGCACTTGTGAGCTCGCCTGGAATAGACAGGCCTATCAGGATGCTGACAGTAAGTGTAAACCAGTCAGTCTTCCTGCCTGCTGCATCTGTGGTGCTGAGCAGTGTGTTACCAGACCATGAGCTCTGCCTGGGTGAGTGTGTTCTTTGCTCTTAAGAGTGCRGAGGAGTCTCAGATCAGCGCTGCGGGAATCTTTGTGCTCAATTCTGTTCTCCCTTGAGTGAGTCCCTGGAAGTGCTCGTTTCTTTCTTGGGCACGTGAATGAAAGCAGCATGTGTCTGTTCAAGGACAGTCCACAATCTCTTCCCAAGGTCAGTTGGTTTATTCRGGGTTCCTGGCCATTTTGGTGACTATGTAAAAGACCCTTGATGTTCAGACAAGGAAAGAAATTACAGCAGTTGTACTGTCTCATTAGATTCATCTATCACCAGGCTTTTATTTTGTAGTGGAATAAACTTGCAATTATTGCCTGATGAAGCAATAGGGTAAAAGTCAACTAATGATTAAAACTTCCTCTTTCCACACTTGACCAAACACATCAGTTGCAGAACGACTCTGACTTGTGGTCTCTCCCCTACAAGGTGTTTGACAGATTGGGTCCTCTGGGACTGCAGAGTGCTCCCAGCTGCCTTCTGCTGATGGTGATGCAATGTGCTGATAAGGGCATGGCGAGGARATGCAGATGCACACTGCTCTATTCTCCAGAGGTTTCCCTGGCAGAGTGATGTTGGTCAATGGGACCAAATATTGCCCCTAAGCTGCTACTCCTCCCTGGGGTCTGTACAGATTCCCTTCCTTTGCGAGGTGTGAGCTCTGTTGGTCTCCGCAGGAGCCGAGTCTGGGCTGAGCCTTGCCTGATCGAGGCTGCTAAGAAGGAATATGATGGGGTGATTGAGGAGTTCCTGGCAGTTGGAGAGAAGCTTTTTGGACCCTATGTTTGGGGCAGGTATGGCTTCTTGTTCTTGATAAGTCTTGTTCCTTTGGGGCTGGGGAGGGAGCGTCCCTCAGTCTCTGGGCCATATCTGCAGGAAGAAGTGGGTCTGTACCAAGCCATCTGCTCTTCCCTGCCAGGTACGACATCCTGTTCATGCCGCCCTCGTTCCCCTTTGGTGGGATGGAGAACCCCTGCATCACCTTTGTGACGCCCTGCCTGCTGGCCGGGGACCGTTCCCTGGTGGATGTCATCATCCAYGAGATCTCTCACAGCTGGTTTGGCAACCTGGTCACTAATGCCACATGGGGCGAGTTCTGGCTGAACGAGGGCTTCACCATGTATGCACAGAGGCGGATTTCCACTGAGGTCTACGGTGCGTGGCCTTGCCTGGCCTCTGTCCTGACGCAGAGCACGGAGTCCCTGTGTATGGTCTTGCTGTTGTGGGTAGAGCTCTGTTGTCCCCCTGGACAGCACGCTTTCGGGATCCATGTTCTGCTGCTCAGCACATCCTTCTTAGCGCTAAACCTGGGGCCATACGTACTAAAAGTCAGAAGAGTAGCAGTCTGCAGGGCACCTGGGGTTTMTTGTTTTTAATGACAAAACAACCTCCTCTCAGAGGAATGGGTGGAGCCACAACATCCCTGTTAGGAGGGAGGTGGAGCCCTGCTGGGCAGGGGAGCAGTGATTTTTACCCAGTCTTACCGCATTTCTTTTGTTCTCCCAGCTGACTACAGGAGCCAATACCAGGAGTCCAGAGATGGACACAGGGGTCACATCTAACAGACACTACTCAGGGCTATCTATTGAGTCAAAATGTGCCTGGACATGGTCCTGTTTAACATGCTGTAGGTGACCCTGCTTGAGCAGGGCATTTGGACTAGATGATCTCCAGAGGTCCCTTCCAACCTCAACCATTCTGTGATTCTGTGAATTCACCTGTCAGTGTAACTGGTGGCTCTAAAATCTTGCTAACCAAGGACTGGTTTGCTGTGCCTCTCTACAGCTCCAAATAAATGCCTGTTATTCCTGTCCTGTTGTTCAATGATGGGAGGAACTGGCCCAGCAACTGCTGTTTCCTGTGTTTCAAGCTAGTAATAAATTAGTGCTTTTTCACTCCTGTAGCAGCACCTGTTCCATTTTCTTACGAGCCCAAGGCAGACACCAAGGCAGATGCCAACATAAAGTGCCTTGGGGTCTCCAAGTGCCTTCTGCTTGTCTTTGCCCAGGTTCTGCATACACTTGCCTGGAGGCTGCAACGGGAAGGGCCCTGCTGCGCCAGCACATGGACAATACCGGAGAGAATCATCCGCTAAACAAGCTCCGGGTGATAATCGAGCCAGGTTTGTGGGGTGTCCCTGTCCTCTGACACCTGACCTGATGGTGCAGGGGCAGACAGACTGTCATGACACGTGTTGAGGGAAGGTCCTACCGCTGGTGTGTTTCAGAGAGCTAATGTCTTGGAATAAAACCAGCTGTGGTTGTGGGAACTGAGCACAGTGATAACTCTGGGAGCGGTGTGACAGGGCTGTGCTCTGCACACCGATAGCCTGCCATCATCTTGCTGCTCTGGGCATTCTAGCTTCCTGTTTCCTGGAATTTGATGGGAGAGGGCTGGAGACATTCCTCTCCTACTCGTAGTGCCCAGTTTGTACACTGTGATGTTGCCAATGAACAAAATAAGTTTCCTGGTCTCTTTAAGCACCCTCTTGTGGAAGCTGCTGACTGCTGTGGAGTGCTGAACACCTGAAAGGCTGTGCTCTGCAGATGCCTAAATATGTTTCAGGGGGAGGCCCATGGGATGGCATTGGAATCAGCGAGGTCGCTCTTGCAGAAGAGCTTTCATTTCTTCTTTGGTCCCTCTCAGAGGGTCCTTGCMTCTGGTGTACAGGAAGTGGAAGTCTCAGTGCAAGGGCTGTTTGTCTTGCAGAATGGCAGATTTTTCTCTCAAAGTGTCTGTCTTTTTGGCCTGCCAGGTGTCAACCCCGATGACACGTACAATGAAACTCCCTATGAGAAGGGGTACTGCTTTGTGAGCTACTTGGCACACCTCGTGGGGGACCAAAGCAAGTTCGATGCCTTCCTCCAGGTAGGTACATGGGCAGTGTGCATTGAGGGAGATCTGCTGTGCCTGGCACAGAAGCTTCTGCCAGCGTGCTGACGGTAAACTGGGGCTGGTGGAGGTGCCAAGTAATGCAAAACTCTGCAGAGGAACAAGGAGGCAACGGGACCCTCAGGAAGAAAGGAGGCTGAACAGGGTGGCTGATGAGAGGAACAGAACRTGGGAAACAGGGATGCTCAGTGAGGATTGAGATTAGGGGTGAGCTCAGCATGCACTGGCAACAGATGGTGGTGGAGTTTGGAGACTTCCCAACAGGATGCAGGGGCTAGGGAGTTCCCTGAGGGGGGAATGGAGACCAGTGTGGGCAGGGCATGGAAATGAAGTAGCTTCATCAAGCTTCTCCTGAGCCCGGAGGGTCTCCAAGTGAGCTGGAGCAGAAGGAGGGCTGTCGAGCGCAGGCTGGCATGGTGTGAGGTGGTGAGTTTGTGCAGCATTGCTCCCTGTGCTTTCCCTGCAGGCCTATGTGAACCAGTTCAAGTTCCAGAGCATCACAGCAGACGATACCCTCGACTTCTTCTTGGAGTACTTCCCGGAGCTGAAGAAGAAAGGCGTGGACTCCATGCCAGGTCAGCACAGGGTGGCTGGGGGGGGGGGGCCTCCTGGCCAGCAGGCCCATGGCACCACATTGCAAACCAGCACCTGGTGGGTCTCAGCTTTCTCATGTCTCAGCCAAGTGTGAGGAACTCACTCTGCTGAGCCTGATTCTGGGGATGCTGAAGAGCTACCACTCAATCAGTGTTGCTCTGTCTGCCTGGCTCTCCCTGACCTCTTCTTCCCTTTAATTCTGGTCTGGCCTTGCTGGAGACTGTGTGCTGGTTTGTTTTGTATGCTTGGTCCAGCTCCATGGGTCTTATTTAAGACATTGCTGCCTACTGCACACCTCAACTGTACTGGAAGCAGAGCAGATCTGGCCAGCCCAGGATCCAGTGGCTAACACTGACTCAGTCACTCATATGATTAGTCCGATTTTTTTTTTTGCATCTAAATCCAGTGCTTACGCTGTGCTCGGGTGCTGTCACTTTGAGTTTCTTTACAAAGAGCTGTCCCTGGAGTTTGTCTCTAGTGCCAGGATGTGCGGGGTTGTCACCCAAGCCACTACTGAGTGGCTCTGAGGTCAGGCTTAGCTGCTGCATGATCTTCAGCTCTACCCTATGTGGTGTCACTGAGATCCAGGCCCGGCAGAAGCTATCATCTGGACTGGAGCCTGGCTCTTCTCACAGGCGGTGGGGTGGGCTGTTACTACACAAGTGCAAAGTGAGCGCCAAGTCCTGGAGAGGTGGAGCCTGACCTTGTTAGTCTGTCTGTTCATTACCAGCTTCAGCAGGGTTGTTAGTACTGGGGGCGTCCTTGGAGAAAGCTGCATTTGTCTGGGCAGTAGCTGCAGGTGTGGGGTTCAGAAATCTGGTCCCAGCTCTTCCTCCCTTCCTCACTGCAGGCTTTGAGTTTGATCGCTGGCTGAATACGCCAGGCTGGCCCCCTTATTTGCCCGACCTCTCACCGGGGGAGCAGCTGATGAAGCCAGCAGATGAGCTGGCGGAACTCTGGGCAGCCGATAGCTTGAACATGGAGGCAATYGAAGCAGTGGACATCTCTGCCTGGAAGACATACCAGCTGGTCTACTTCCTGGATCAGATCCTGCAGAAATCGCCCCTGCCAGAAGGTAAGGGCCAGGTCACCTTCTGGGCTTCAGTACCCAGTGGCATCATGGGTGAATGCTCACTGGTCCGACTAGTTGGCTGGGGATAGGAGCGTTTCACCAGGACACCTTGGTGCTCATCAGTCAGCCTGTCCCTGCTGCAGTCCAGCAGTGAGGTTACTCCATGTCTGGGAAGTCTCAATCTGTGCAGCAGGGCAAGGGCAAGCGTTTCCCTGGCCACCGCAGGGCATGTGTATAGTGGCGGGGGGAGCCTTGCTGTCCCCAGGCTGGCTCAGCCATGATGTCACCTTCCCATGTTCCCAAAGACTGCATTCACCTCTCCATGCACCCTACGAGTGACTTCACCCTGCATGCTGGCCTTCCAAGCCAAGCATGTGGCTCTGCAAGGCTGCAGGTATGCCTGGGCCCAGAAGACCCAGCATGGCCTCGCTTGGGGTGGCCGGGGCACTSAGTTAGCCAGCGAGCACCTGCACTGCTGTAGAACTGGAAGGTGCTGGGCAGCACAGGAGAGCCTGAGGCTGGCTGGATGCTGAGGGCCACAGGTCCCTGAGGCCTTTCTAAGCAGAGATCTGGGAGTTGGCACCAGTGCCCTGTCAGAGCTTGCTGGCACTGATGCCATTTTTCTCACAGGCAATGTGGAGAGGCTGAGCAAGATGTACCCGAAGATCTCCAAAGCCCAGAATGCCGAGCTGCGGCTCCGCTGGTGCCAGATTGTCCTCAAGAACAACCACGAGTCCGAGTACAGCAAGGTCAAGGACTTCCTCCACAGCCAGGTTGGTCATGGGGCAGTGGTGGCTGTGTCTAGCAGTGGCAGTCAGGGTGACAACAGCTTGGGAAAGACAGGCAGTGGACAAAGGTGTCTCTGGGCTGGGAGGGAATGGGTCTGCTTTCTCGCTTCTCCATGCTCCATGCACTGCATGCGAGAGGCTGCCTCAGGCTGTTTGTACTGGCTTGTTCCCGTGCTCTCAGCCTGGTGGAGAGTGAGTGATGGTGGAGTTGCCATTGCCTGGAGGGCAACATAGAGCCCCACAGCAAGCTCTACCCCCTCTGCCCCACACCAACCTCTAGTACTTGCTTTCCACACCCAGCTGCCATGGCAGGGGTAGCTGTGAAGGGCCAGCAGGAGCTGGGCTACCTGGAGACAGCAGTGGGGTGCTGTGCTATGGTCCCAAGGGCATTACCCAGCTGGAACGCTGGGGAGGAGACTCACATCTAACCTTCACTGTGTCTCACAGGGGAAGCAGAAGTACACTCTGCCCATCTACCGCGCCATGTGGAGTGGGTCAGAGTCAGCCCGGGCCCTGGCCATGGAGACCTTCTCAGCTACAGCCCCCCAGCTCCACATCAATGTCCAGAACTATGTCAAGAAGATCCTGGGCTTGGAGGTGGCAGAGAATTAGTGACTGCTGCACCCTTGGCGCGACTCCCTCTGTGGAGCCTTTTCTGTCAGAGCTGTGCTATGGAGCTCTCCTGGGGGCAGAACCTCAGAAATCTCGCACTCATTGCACACATTTCCATATTAAAGTTTGTAATTTGTACTGTTTCTCTTAGCGCTTTTCCTATTCCTTGGGCTTCGTGTGCATCTTCAGCATGAAGGGCTGCTCCTCCCAGCGAGGAACCAGCCCCAAGCCCCAGAGGGACCAAAGTCCCAGCAAGCACAGACTCCTGGAGCCTTCCCCTGGTCTTTGCACACTGGAGGCATCAGCCTGATACTTGCTTTCACCCTTGTAGACACAGCAGTTGGCAGTTGGCTTCGGGCCTGGAGCAGCTGAGTCAGGCGAGTCCTCCTAGGCCAACTCCTGACTGAAATGGATGTGGGGATATCTATCTGTGCGCAGYCTAATCAGCTTTCTCAGAGAAGTATTTAAGCAGGAAACTAGCTCTGTGCACCAGTGAGCTGTCACATCCATGCTCAAACAGCAACCTACACAGCCAGAAATCTACTCAAACTGACAGTATTAACGTCTCCCTATATAGTACCCTACGCTTATCTAGGACCATCTCTTTGCATTTTGCTGGGCCAATGCCAATAAGCTTTGGGTGATGATACACGCCAAACATGATTTGAGGGCTTTAAAGAGTCGGTATGGCCTACATAGGGAAGAGACTGTAGTTTTGGGCATGTTCAGGACACGGAAGAAGCTAGACARCTATGCTATTATTTATTCCTTATCAAACTATAACAACTGGCRCACATTCCTAGAATGGAACATCTTACAAATGTAACAACAAGAGCACGTTCCCTGGAACCAAATCCACTACCAGCTCAGGCAGTTCCCCTACCTCATTTGCCTCAGCCCAAGYGACACGAATCCCAGATGCAGGCTGCAGCCCAGCAGGGCTAAACTGCACCGAGACCCGTGGCAGATCATACTGCGCTTCCAAATGCAGGGTCAGCCTTGCACACACATCCGCTCCTCTTTTTGAAGTGTGTTTCTTCATGTATCCCTGTGTAAGAACAGCCCAGAGCCAGATCAGATGGCCAACCTAACAGCTTCCCTGACTGCAATTTTTCATACAATGAAACCCACAGATGCAATGCAAGGCTGGCTGAGCACTTGAGCATTTGCTTGGACAAAGCCAAACCCCACCTCCAAAACAAAGGTGCCTACAGTGCCCCACCTCAAGCAATGCCGAGTCTGYGCATTTCATTGCTGAGGAGCTCAGAAATAAACTCTAAACCCCTCAGCTAGTCTGAGGAAATGGAGTCAAAGGGGCTGCATAGGGCATAATTGAAATTAGCTGGTTCGTACTGCTGGAACCAGCCGCTGCATATTCAGAAAGCGGGTGTCCTTCAGTGGAGTTGGCATTACTGAAAGTAACTTTCAGTATTATTGTAAATTGTAGCATAAGCCCTTCTTCATTTGCAGATCTTCTGGTTTCCCAAGGAAAAGGTATACCACCCATATAACTAATGTGACCTCTGACAAGAGACTTCATTACCTGTGAGGCATTTAGGAACAATCCCACAGGCTGAGATGAGTCCTTGGCTCTGAGATGCAATTGCCACCTCTGATCTGGCTCACCTGTACAAACCATCACCTGGGAGTCAGACTGAGTGGTCCATGCAGTATTTCCCTTGGATTAAGCAAAATGACCTTTTCCGTTGYATGGTGAGATGGTAACGCCCCTCTTGGCCTACCGCAACCACGTACATGTAGTGGTAGCRCTACAGGCTGCAGAACAGGAGCTCACAGCTGGCACTGCACCAGGAACAATTTACGGTCCTGAAATAAAAATCACGGCTGCGAGGRTAGAAACACAGGGGACAGGCAGCTGCTGTGCCCAGGAGGGCTCTTCAACCACTCCAACTCTGTTATTTCAAGAAACCAAGCAGACAGTAGTATAACCTCTGGGCTGTCTTCTCCTTCACACGCGCTTCTCAGGCAGCAAAAAAGGAACAGAAAACCCATCTAGTGAAGATCTTTTGCACCACTGGATGCCAGCTCCTGCTAATGCATATGGCCAGAGACTTCACCTGCTGTACTGCCTTCTCTCCCTGTCCCATTGGATGGACAAGGACCGGGCAGTAGGTGTTCACCTCCATGGTCCGAGGAATGCTGCAAGCTGGCGTGACTTGAGGCAGGACAAGATTTTGATTCTCAACATCTCTATCACTCCCCTCCTGCTTCCAGGCTGTCCCAGGTACTCTCGTCAGGGCAGGGGAGCAGTTCTGTTCTGGGCACACATCTAACCAACGCCAGCTGACCTGTGCTCCCCCACCAAGCTGCAAAATTCAGCAGAGAGGGAAAACTAAAGCTACTCTCTCCCTTAGGAAGTGCAGGAAGCGTCCGACGAGGGGCTGAGGAACTGCAACAGGAACAGAGCAGCAGCTGCTCCTGAGCTGCCTGGGAAGGGGCCTCTGCCTCCAGTCACCTTCCTGCAACAACTAACAGAGATGCTTTAGTGCAAAATGAGTAACAAGATGTGGCACAGATACTTATTTTTAACAGTAACCTTGAAGCTAGGAGTTCTTTTTTGCTTAATTTTTGAAAAAATTGAGGTCAAGTCAATAGTGTAATGCAAGGAGATGATGTTAACTGTTTATTAATACATTGATTAAGAAAGGCTTAACGAGACAGGATTAATAGATTTTACGGTCAGAAAGGACCTCTGTCATCTTCTAGTTTGATCTGCTGCAGAGGTCTGGACTTGCTGCAGCTCACCGAGGCAGCTGCAAAAGGGCTTATCTTTTAATCCACGCCATGGAGAGTCAGTCTCTGACAAGCCACTGTATTCTGGTCCATCAGTCAGCCTGCTAACACCATGCCTTCTACATCCCGTGTGGTTGTATCTGATCTCAACTTATAGCCCCTGGCTGTTTCAGCTGAAGTTCTTTAAATAATATAGTTTAAATATTGTTTCAAAACATTAATGACTCATTTATGACTTCTTTATTTTACAGCACAGAAGTAATTACGGGCTTGATTTTGGATTTAGTTACCCTCAAAACCAGGTGGAATAAATTCATCCCCTTAACGGTTTCGATTTTGCATTTGTATATCAGAGACCAAAACCTGCTCCACAGAGGCACAAACCACGCAAAACCACAGGAGAGTAACAGTCAGCTGTCCACRCTCTTCCTGGCCGTCTGCTATACTGCGTCAGCGCTCTGAGCAGCTCAGCACAGAATGGTAAAAATGGAGAGAGTCAGCTGTAAAGTGCTAGCTTGTTTTTTGAGGAATGAACGAAATATTTGGATTACCAAAGCACATCATATGTCTGAGCCCAGTTCCGCACACTGCTTGTCTGATATGTGATTAGCTAACGATTCTATGATGTCAAGGAGGAGTGGCTGACTTAGGGAGCGAAGATTTGGCAACTTGGAGACCTTCAAGGAAAAGAAAAACAAAACAGAAAAACACAAGGAAATTAAAACCCTCCCCAAACCGTAGCTTACATATCACAGTTTTACCCTACCACCCCACGTGGGACGCAAAGGACACGGGCGTGCTGTGCAGGGGCTCTTCACCACAGTTGAGTCATGACTTCCTGCACTTGTGTTCCAACCTCCGTGGTGGCTTTGYCTGTATGCTTCCCACAGTCAGAGCAAGTCACTGGAGTATTAGTCAACACAAACTTTTGCCACATCAGATATAGGAGAATTTACAATAAAATTCACGCTCTTAATCTGGTCAACTAAGTCAGTGTCAACTCTTATCTGGAAAGGTGGTCTGTACATTCCTTTTTTTCCCCCACATCTTTATAAAAACAAGCCATTATTCTTCCTCCTTCTAAAGTTATTACCTGTGGTTAATATCTATGTGAAGGCCTGAAGGAGAACTCTGCCTAAAAACTTCTCTGCTTTTCCAGCCCAACTGATCTAATAAAAGATATAACCTCACTCAAAGAAACTTGACTATGATAAAGATATTCTGAACATCTTTTGAAAGCCAGGAAGGAAACTGCTGAGGTTGCTTTCAAAAAAAAAAAAAAAAAAAAGCTCAAGATATATGCTTGAATATGCCCAAAATAAGGGGCCACAAGGACTGAGAAAGAAAGGGATCCCCTTAATGCRGGTGGGAGGCATCTGCTCTCAGAGGCACACACTACACAGCAACAGAACAGGACCATATGCAACAACAGGGGCCGGTGTCAGAATACAAGCAAACACTTAACAGGAGAAATTTTATTAGGGCATTTGCACAACACAGACACACAAGAGCCTAAATACAGTGTTGCCCAAACTACTGAACGTCTTTGAACAGTCCTTTAAATGTTCTTTCTGCGGGAAAATTTTAATTTTCTCAATAGAGAACAGCATTAATAAGTTGAAAAAGTGGCAAGCGTTCCAGCCCAACGATGCACACGCAGCCACACAGTGCCGGGCCAAAAATCACACATCAAAGCCTCTCAGGCCAAACATAACATTGCGTAACTAAGATTTCTTGCACATCTGCTTGACAGTCTCCCAGCCACATTTTGACAAAAGCTGTTCTAACAGTCAACCATTTCAAATTCAAAAAGTTTCCACAGAGCCTGGTTAGTAAAAATGAGCACAATTGGTAACACTCTCCATTCAAATCTTTTTTTTTTTTCCCTGAAGTGCTGTGATGTTTATTCTCCCAACAAACATTTTGGTGAGAATCATTCGAACCTGCTTGTGGGCCTCCAGTGGGATGTTGAGACCATGACATTTCAGCTCTCGGGGACTAAAGAGCGCTGATCTCACACCCCAGGAGATGTCCCAGTGACCAGGCTACTCTGTAACCTGCAGTGGGATSATTCTCCAGCCTATGCTGAAGCTGGGCCACTCTGCAAGACTCACAAGGCCAGAAGAAAACAAGTAAGATGAAGCTGGGGGGCTGTAAGCTAGTGCTGAGGACCTTCCATTGGGCACGGGGCTGCTGAACGCTGGCTCCACTCTCAAAACTTTTTCTGCATTTTTAGTGATTTCTGAATGTGAAATGCGTCACCTTGGGCAACTTTGGCATTCAGTAAGGAGCCTGAATACCTCCCTCTGAGTATCTCATCTCTAGGTACAAACTGGACCTAATGGTGCTTTCCTTCTCCATAGGCAGAAATGAGAGGACTGAGAGATTAAATATACAGATGATGGCAAGCTACTCAAATACTAACCAGGAAATCACTATCAATAAAGCTGTAGCATCCAGAAATCCCAGTTCCTAGTCTCTATGATTTATCTACCAGTGTAACAATGCTAATTGTCTACAACAAACTGATGACATGCTGGGAAGATCTCATGGAGGGATCATATCTCGTATGATACAACTAAATGACAATACCCATATTCTCTTGAGTGAGGACAGGAGTATCAGTACATCAGGCTCTTGACCTTTTCTATGACTAATGCATCATCCTGTGTGTCACAAACATGGAAACTACAGAAAGCCCAGGATGGTAATCTGCCTTATGAGCACAGGACAATATAATCTCTATGACAGGGAGAATGCTTCAGCAGGAATGCAGACAGCACACTTGTAACTGCTAGTAAGAGAGAGAGAGAGAGAGAGAGAGAGAGAGAGAGAGAGAGACAGATTTGTGCATTGGATACATGGCAAACTGATCTTGTCATACACATGAGATCCTAGCAATGGCATGGCACAAAGCTAAGAGCTGAGGAAGAACTGGAAATTGAAGTAATTCTAGATAACTTCTGTTTTGGTAGGACTTCACATCTCCAAATCAGGCTGTTCTATTACTTATTTTTTAGTATGAAAAAGCATGCCCAGCAGATTTGTCAGTGCGTGTCAGTGAAACCCAGCCAGCTTCAGCTGTCTCACAGGAGAAAAAGAAATGGATCCCCACATTAAAGTGTCTTTAACCACCGGAGTGACAGAGGACAGCAGGTCTCAAGAGCCCCAGAAAAGATGCAACCAACCTTGGTGAACTGGTGAACGATGATGTGCAGGCAGTGCCTCTTCATGTCCAGGGCTTGCGTCTTGTCAGCTGCCTCCAAAATCTACAGCGAAAGCAAATCAAGATGCAATTTGCCTTCTCTGTTGCTCGAATGAACAGTACATGGTACACTACGACCATGCAGAAAGTACGGAAACAAGGCTGCTGCAGGCTGCATTCCCCCATATGCATGACCCATTCAGGGCCAACACCACTAGGAAGGTTTGCACAGTCTCCCTGAATGTCACTTTGGTAGCGATTCAGTGAACTGGCACTGGGGGACCACAACAAGGGATACGATGAAGCGGAAAGCGATTTGTTCAAGGAACTAACTCTTAAGAGCTATCCTATCAGATGACCACATCGGAGCACTTTCTTGATATGACAGGTACACATTAGTCACCTGCAGAACTGCACAGGCAGCAGGCAGGCATAATTTAGGAAGAGGAGAGGCTTTACAGTTTTACAATGTGTTCCAATATTATTATATTTTTCATGCTCTCCTGTACAAATGTGGCCCTAATTCCAATACATTCAAAGACCTCTG
>NW_028186381.1:551933-563992 GCF_003343005.1 Rhea americana
AACCCATACTTTATTTACCTTAAAAGTTACATGCATTCACATTCTACAGCTTAAAAGTCAAAGATTTGCGTCAAAAAAGAACAAACTCTAGGCTTATTTGACTAGGCCCTTTGGCTTTCCTGTATTTAAGACAAGTGACTAAAGCTACTTGGGGACAATTACCTGGAGCACATTTTCCACCGTGACGTTCATTTCTAGATTCTGCTTACAATAGGCTTGCAGTCTGTTGTTGGAGAAACCGTAATAGTAAGGTGCTGCAAAGAGGTAGCTGTTAATCCCATCAAGGAAAAAATAAAAAAACAAAGCAAAGGTAACAGTAACTGATTATAAATACACTGCAATGGCAGAAGTTGAGAATTCCATGCATACTAATGCAAAACTGATAAATAATCCTTCCAGGCTGTGTCCCAGGTTGTGTCTGGCTATCTAGAGCAAAAGGAAGCTGAGGTACTGTATATGCACTTTAAACAGCTTCTTCTTTAGATTAAAGGATACAGGGAATCCTCAGGAGGCATGTTTACCTCTCCGTAATAGATATATCTAAGCATAGATTCAAATGCTTGCTTGCTGGGAACCATTTCACCTATAGATATATTTACTTGCCCATCTTCTGGCATAAAGGAACGGAACATGGCTTCAAAGTAACTGGAAAAGGAAATAAAATTAATATATAATTAAATATTACTTATATGAAGTTACATATTAATGTAATTAATATAATTATATAAATTTATATATTAATATAATTAATATATAATTATATGACCCATAGAGATGGTCATATAGGTTTTTTTTTTATATGTCATATATATTGACATATATATAACATATATGACATATCATATATGTCATATATTTTTTTTTATATGTCATATAGATGTGGCTCTATGGGCCACATCTGCAGACATATGGTTTAACCCAGTATTGTTCAAAGGCAGCTATTAGGCACAAATAAGTAATTTCAGCTGACAACCTGGGGTAAAATATTGCTAAATTGTTATGGAACCTGGAATTTGTCTCTGTTTCTTGGAAATTAGGACACTCGATGCTCTAATTTTTGTCTAATTTGCATAAGACCCACTAGACAGCTTAAAGCGTTGCAAGTTTCCTTAGTATCTCCAGGCTGCAACTGCCAGTCACACAGGCTTGTTTTAAAGTTGAGAGATGCTTCTGGGAAAATCCTCAGGTAACTAATACTGATTATTATTATTGGGATGGAAAAAAATTTCTGATGCTATTTGAAGTGGAAATTTTATGTGAGTGYTTTATGTTCTGTGGCATGTAAAGGCCACACATATACAACATCCTGCGCAAGTGAGGGACAAACTCACTTCATCCATGTATTGAGGAGGGAGAATCATAAGCATCTTTAGCAGAGTGAACTAGTTGCCTCTGTGACAATGTACAGGAACAATCTGGTCTCTGTCAGGCACCATTTTTTTCTGTGCTTGCTCATACCTAGTCTTAAACTTCAGCCAGTGAGAAAGAGATACACAGGTTTCACGTGATCTAAAATGGATGTTCACCATCAGTGAATTCCTTCTGACCCCAGTGAACATCTGTTGCTTTCCACTTCCTTAAAAAATTCTTCTATTTTATACCCTCTTTCCCCCTTGTGACTTAATTGATTCTTTGTCCTGCAGTGCAGCTTAAATATCATCTGGGGAATCTCTATGGTTTTAATTTCCTCCTATCTTTCCCTGCTGGGTATCAAATTGAAAAACAGTTAATCACTGTTGCTTAAAGGCTAATTGTGCTTACTGAGCAAAGTTGCATCTTATGCACGTACAAAGTTCCTCCCTGCCTCCTATGCAAAGCCAGCTGCCCCACACATTGCACAGTGCTGAATTTTGCACATACAATACTTGTTAWAGCTCTAATGAACAGTGACTCATTTAGAGGAATTTCCAATTTCACTTTTAGGGTAAAGGCTCTCACCTGGAGCGGGCTGCTAGGATTGCTTTATGGGCTGGCCGTGGGTGGCCATCTAAGAGAAGGATGATATCACAGAATTCAATCCCAGCTCCTTCGAGGTAAGCCTTCATATCCTGAATTAAAGATGTTCCTGAAAGCCAACACAGTGAAATAGTTAAAAAATAATAATAATATAAAAAAAAGACATGATGACAGTGCCAAGTAGCCAGGTGATACTCAACTAATACACAATCCAAATCACAGCTACAGGTTTCCCTTCCTTTGGGATCTATGGAGTGACTGGCAGCCAGGCCCTTTCTCCGAAATGAGCTTCATCCTTCCCCACCACAATCCATTACCTACTGCCTTTCCCAGAAGCATATCTGGCAGCTCTGTTTTAAACTGCTGACAGCAAGCACTGGCAGTAAGCCACGGTTTCTATACATATAAGTGATTTTTCCCTACCTTTTGGTTTCCAACTACCAGGAATATAAAATTTTGTCTCTTTGCCTAAATGGAAAAGTTCTCCTCCATCTTTAATACAGGCTTCTCCTAATCAACATTTTAGGATAGGATAATTGAAAACATAGAGAAATCATTCAAGTCTGATCCAAACACATTCCTCCTTTCAAAGTTCAGCTTTCAATTCTTTGGTGTTTGGATCTCTAGCACCCTTTCATTTTTAGGGTACAGAGGCTGGCTATCTTCCAGGACAGTGCATGTCTCTTCTTCCTGGGACAAATGTCAGCCAAAGGCTTTCCCCTTGACCTTCCAGGGGGACTAGCATTCCCCATCTACTCCTCCAGTACACGATTCTTTTGGCGCAGTATTCCAAATCAGTACTGGTAATGCCTCGAACTTTGGGGCCTCAGTAAATTATTGCATTTCTTTTTTTTTAGCYTCAGGATGACGAAATCTTAAATAAGGCTAGTCCGAAATCAGTCCTCGATGAATACTGTAACAGAATTGTAAATCAATTCTTCTCCTTCCAGCACAATCACAGAGTGAAAATTAAAAGCATGACTGTTAGTACAAGTTATTTACCTTCTCACAGTCTTCTCCTCCCTATCTTCTCTTCTTCCTTTAACTTTTTCTTGTTGTTGTTATTTTTTCCATGCTTTTTTCCTTTCTCTCTCATAAGTTCTGTTCTGTCAGCACTGACTTACTCCCAAGATCCTCTTCCTCACTGCTGCTCCTGCTTTGGTGACAACTTATGAGCAGGCCAACTCCCCTGCTCAGCTTGTTCACTTTAACTGAATCCCTACTGCCTTTTTGTTGAATCCTTCTTAATATTTTTCCATTCCTTCTGCCTCTCTGAACAGATAGAGGATACTTTAYTCTTACACATTCTTGATTTATATATTGCATGGAGAACATGACTAAATACCACACAACCSTTCAGGTATTTTGATGGGGACAACATTCTGATTGAAGTTCACTGCAGAAAGAACTGGAGTGCTCTTTCTTGGTCTGGGAAGCAGACTAAGCACAGCCTAAACTAAACACACCACTAGCAGCTCAAAAACASCACAGCTTTTATAGGACATAAAAGTTACCAATATCAAGTGGCTGATCGGAATGCGTTCGAACAGGAGGTTGCTGTTTTCTCCGTACAATCTCCACTATGAGGGATGAGGAAAGATGTTCAAACTCCTTCATCATTATTACTTGATTAAAATGTGATTCTTTCACCACAAAGTTCAGGCAATGTTCCTTAAAGAGTAACAATAAAAAAAGAAAAAAAGAAAAAAATGCACTGTTTACTCATATGAAGAAATCTTACAGCATCACATAAATTAGGAAAAAAATCTTCCATTTCAAAATCTAACCAATTTTTTTCTGGTGGCAATATCAGTTATCAGCATAACTAGCCAGTTTGATCTTCATTAATTGTTCAAAATCATCTACTGCAATCAAATAATATAATATTTGATGTTACAGAATATTCCACCACCTTCCAACAGGCTTGCACCTTCCAATGCTGCAGCTACTCCCTGTGTTGTAGAAACCAACTCTCTTAAGGATGAGTTGTTCAGTTCTCAGATATCCTATACAAGGGAAACGGGATTCTTTTCAGACAACCATAGCCACCAGGAATACATCTCATTGCCTGATGTGCTGCAACCCAAAGGCATAAAAAGCAGAGCATGTCCAATCATCCCTTAGTCGTTTTATAAGCCCAAAATCCCAGAGGAGCAGCACTACGCAGAAGCTGAGAATGACAACAGCTCGTGACACCTAGAGGATGACATGTCCTGAAGAACCACATTAGATAGGTAAATAGTTGCCCCTTTTCTTGTGACTGTCCACATGGATGCCACAGCTGGAACTGTCAAACACTGACCCTTTCCTTACTAAATGACCATTTAGGTTCCTACCTGAACAGGAAATTCAGGACAGTTTTAAGTGTCTAGAAAAGCCTGACTAAGAAATAACAAAGAGGAAAAGATTAACCGACTTCCATCAAGCTGCTCTGAAGTTCTATAAAAATTGGACTGACAGGAGATGCCAAAAAACTCACAGAGTCAACTAAGATCGGTTGCTGTCTTGTAATAACAGCCCGTACAATTAGACACCCAAAGTTAATTAGAAGGTTAAAGAGATCTTAATTGTATYTACTAAGGGTACAAATAGTTTCCAGGATTTCCTAAAGGATCTTGTCCAAATTTTGCCTTAAACTTTTCTTTAAAGGTTGCAAACAGTGTCAAACTCTTGCAGGCTGTTGTATTACAAAATTGCTAGAAAAATCAATGCAACTGAAAGGTGACAAATGAACTGGACCCAATGCTCAACAGTTAAAGAGAGAAAAAAAATGGCACTGCTCTTGCCAGTGTGAACCAAGGCTTTCCATCCATCTAACTACAGGACATCCTCATCAGCAAATAAATATAATTATACCAGCTCRTCATAAGGTGAGCAGACAATTCACTTAAAGAATAATTCCTGTTTTCTTCCAAGTTATTTCACTGGGACCCAGAGATCTGTCCAGACTTATCCACAAAATGTTTTAAATAATGACCAGGATGCTGGAAAAGAGAGTAGCCTTCTGYAGATGACACCTAGCCATGAGGAATAACAAGCACTTGAAAGGACAGGAAGCCAATTCAAAACAACCCTGAGCAACTACAGTGATGCAGAAAAGTCCCTGCCACCCTATTGGCAGCTAAGGCAGGTGGATGTAGCTGATTTATCTGAAATTATTGACAGTAGATCTACAAGCACTGAGACACTCASTTCCTGAGCTTCTAGGTAGCTGATGGCACCATGGTCCTGTGCACGAAAGGCTGTGCCAGCATTAACATAATTGCTGCTGACTCTGCTACTGTTTTACTGGATTTTCTTTGCCCAAACACAGTGCATAAAGAGAGCCTGAGGAAGTGCTGGGGTGTGTTGGTTTTTCTAGCCCCAATCTGATTGTAACTGTAAGCTTTATTTCCAGAGGCTGTGGACACGTGCACAGGCTTATTAAATAAGCATTGCATGAACCTTGCATTGACTCTTGGACTTGGGTGAAGGAGCTTCTTCTCTGAAGTTTTGAGGAGAAATGGCTCTGGCTGCCCTTGGTAGGAACCAGAAGACAACAACACAAGCATGGTCTGAAGCCTCTGCCATGAGGTTTGGCAAATGTCTCCAAGCCCTTTTCCATTATACAGAGATGGAGAATTGCCACCATATTTTGTTTTTCAGTAGATTGTTTTTAGACTAAAGGCATAAAAACAGAATTTCATTTTTCATCAGATCAAAGAACCTGTTTACAGTCTCTGCAAAAAACAGTGGGACCAGCAAATGCACTGGCTCCATCTTGCTGTAATGAAAAAGAATTGATAAAGAACTGAAGTCACTCTGCCTTTTACATCCCACAGGGTAGATAAGCAAGCACAGCTAATGCCTGTTAAAGAAAACCTACATAATATTCACAAGCACCTGGAGCACTATCCACGCTAATACACACTCCAGCAACTAAAATTATAGGGAAGAACTGCACTTGCAAAAGCTGACAGCCTTATAGAACATTAATTACATCAAGATTTTATTTTTATTATTTCTTATCAGTTACTTTGTATGCAAAATGTGATTACCTTTAGCTGATCCAGCTGAAGCTTGTTAGCGTTTTCACACACAACGAGCACATTCTGCAGATCTACAGATGCTTCAATATATTGAAGGCAGAGCTGTTCCAGCCGAGAGAGCTTGAAGTTTAAGGCTAGTTTGTATACATCCATAATAAGTAACACATCCTGCACATGACCTGAAATTACAAGCAATAACAATGCCTTTCTATATTTCTAGAGAGTTCGAAAAAAAAAACTTTCTCAAAATAATCTTTAGTATCAACCTGAATGGGCAGAAATTAGCGAAGTATTTTTATGAGAAAAAAAATCCATTGCTGTGTCGACTAAATCAAGAATGGGTACTAAGAAAAGGAGTGAGCAGTCTTTCAAAACTCTGGGATGAAAGCAGCCACCTCAAAACACTTTACAGACTAAGACTTTGTGTCAATCTGGAGCCCAATTTTAAAAAAACTCTCAGAAGAAAGTGAAGTCCCTAAACTCACTAACGAGCTCGCGTGTGAGTAGCTTGATTTTTCCAAAGTGCTGAACTGCTAACGGCACTGCTGAAGTCCCTKTATTAATAGAGTATTAGCAACCAGCTCCCCAATTTTGACAGGCCCTTATGAAAATAGGCTGTGCTTCTGCATGTACACATCTGAGGTCGGTCTAGAAGAGAGGGCTGAAGGCAGAGAGGGGCAGTGGGGACCCAGGCTGGCTACTGCTCCAGGGACACTGGGACATTAAATCAAGAAAGAAGCCGTAGCCTTTGCTTTTCTCATGGGGGGGTCTCTGGCCACCTGCCATAACTGCTTTTTGATAGAGAAAAGCCTTCTTGCACTTTATGTGGCTTCCCTGTGTCTAACAAGGAAAAGTCTCATTTGATAGGCATGCCCAATTCTATTAGTGCATCCTCTGAAAGGATCCCCCAAGGTGCTGCCTTCCGAACTAAGAGGAGCAACCAGGAATACATACAGTCAAGACAGGGCTGTTGGAGGATCGCAGCAGATTAACAGAACGTTTGAGGGGCTGGGGAGAAAGCTGCCTGCGAAGCCTGGAACAAAGGCTGCGTTCAACGTGCTAATCCCTTCCTTGGTCTGATTCTGCCCGCAATGGATGTGCTGAGAATTAATCAAGCGGCTAAGAGGGGGATCTGGCAATGCTAGAAGAAATCAGTGAGGAGATTTTCTTGTCCTCATTAATCAGGCTTGCTCTGAGACACGCCACCTCACAGAGAAAGCCCATAAATAGCTTTCTCGGGACAACCGCATACAAATTAGTATTTCCACAAGAAATACCTTGTTTTAGAAAGGAATGATCTTGGATTAAAACTGAAGCAAAGCTGCTGGTGTTAGGATAGATGTACCTCAAGTCTAAAGGACTATGTCAGGTGGGTGCAGCTTGCCCAGTCTCCACCAACTGGACTTTCCCCAGGGTACGCTGTTCTCACTCCTACTGCCCAGCGGACCTCATCACTCAAAAGCCACAAGTGAGTTTTGCTCTGCCAGAGTTGAGGGATCTCTGGCTATTACCTCTCAGCCTCCAACTGTTTCTGACGCAGGGATCTTCAGCAAATGCATCTAAYGGATTTTTCTTTCTTGAGGTATTCCTTTAGATTGACATTTTGAAGAGAGGATAAATACTGGCTTGCTCTGCCTTTCTGTACAGCAGCCTTAGTTTGTAAGGGGCCAGAATAGTAGCAAAGAAAGGAAATAAGCCAAWATAGGATGCATGTTTCTTCCAAGCAGGCTGCTGTAATGCCTTTTTAATGTAATGGATAATTCTCTTGTGAGCAGATGAGACCTGCAATTTCCACTGTGAAAGCTATCAAAACTTACCAAGCAAAACTTGCACTCCTGCATGGTTTAAGATTTACCCCCTACTACTCTGGTTCAAAATATTATATTTATTTATTTGTTTGTTTATTACACCTTTTCAGAAGATGAAGAACCTACTTTTCCAATTCTTTTCAAATACCAAGGAAAACACTGAAGCACTGGACAGTATGCTTTCACAAAAATTTGCCATACACCTTCTTAATCTCAGGTAAGCAATTAGGTGCTAAGAGTTTATCTGCAAATGCTTAATCCTGCTCCATACCAAAGCAAATGTCTGCTCCCGAGCTGCTAGTATTTTGTTTCTATCCTGCTGTCCTACCTTTGCGGGGGTATTTTATTTTATCCGTATACAGAAATTGCATGAGCACCTCGAAGGGTTTGGCTTCTGCCTCTCGGATGGGCACTTCCAGGAGAGGCTGCAAGCGGCACAACTTGACATTTCCACCAATCCCATCCTTCTGACATGCTGCATGTCCCTCATCTTCAATATCTTGCTTTGATTTCTAATAAGACAGAAAAAACATTCAAACATGACAATGAGGTTGTGACAGCCCATACACATTACCATCAAGCCGGARGAAAGATTCTTCTCATTCCTGCACAACCTTCAAGCTCCAAAATGTAATGAGGAATGCACGTGCCTCCGACTTGCTGTTCCCTGTCCTGTTGCAAAACCAGGTTAGAATAAGTGGGAACGCCCGGACAAACCTCAAAATTAGGACCTCAGAAAAAGAGAGGAATAAATTCCACAGAGCTCAGCATCAATAGCTCCACTTCACAGCCAAGAAAGTAGTAAGACACAGCAGCAAGTTCCACAGAYCCCTGCCTTGCAGGGTCAGAGCACAAAGTGCTGTGCCAAAGTATTTTAAGAGTGTTACTTCCAAGTCTCAGTGTGACAACCCTTTTCCTGCAGCTTTTTTCCAAGGAAGATGGAGGGCTGTGAGATGGCAAAGCAATTAGCAAAGGGGCAATGAAGTATCCATGTGTTCTGCTGTAGGTGTCTGCTCTTCAYGTCCTTCTCACTGCTACCACTTCCTCAAAAAATAACAAAACGTTTGCTCCTGAAAAGCTGTATGTAGTTAAAGTTGACAGAAAATGCCCCACATGCAGCAGACCTTCAATTTTGGAAAATCAGGAAAGAGTAAGGTACAAAGAACACAGCCAGTCTCAAAATCTTAACTCAACCTTCTCTTTAACCTGTCTAATCTTGTAGGCTATCCCCAATTGCCTGCAGCCCTTGCCCTACCCAGAGTACGGGTAAGTCCCCCTCCCCAGGGGTATGCTACAAGATTAGAAYAGACAGCTAAGAGAGCTCCCACAAACCATTCTGCCAAATCCAGATAACTGGATTAACTTTGGTTCCTCCACATTATGCTTCTCGCCTGGCCTAACACGCATGCAGTACCTTATGTTAACACTAACTATCCACTCTACTGCATTGGCCCAACATCACCTGAGCATCAGATGCTGATCTGCTCCTACATCTGTCTTGGCAAATGTTATTTTTTTCCTAACAATTTTATTTCCGAAATTGGACAGAATAAGTATTACCTTGCCACAAGATTACTGCTCTGAAATACTTGCCTGTTTCAATCTCTCCCTTGCCTGTATGATTTTCTTTTTCAGCCACTTGCAGCGAGCTGTAACAATTGCAGTATGTCCTCGGACTCGTTCTTCCTTCTGTCAAAGGCAAAGTAAGAGCGCATAAACTTTTATTGGCAAATCATGAGACGGTGGAAGATGGCAGAAGTAGTAGAAACTTGGGCTGAACTCTCGGTTACCATACACTTACTTTAAGTTAGAATCAAAGGCCACCTTATATCTGCTCYGCACATCCAGATGAGATTCAACACCTATTTTCCCTAAAGGCTTAGCAATGGCAAAAATTATTTGGAAGGGGTCTTTGTTGTGTTCACTGAATAGAAGTTSTTGCATAGGTTCAGTGCCACTTGCTTCTTAGTGTTATATCTGATCTGTTGTTCTTGCTTCTTAGCATTACATCTGATTTATGCTTTAACTGTCTTCTTTCAAAGCAACAGCATGCTTGTTTGCTATTGTTCTTTATAATCTATTTAATCTGTTATTGTGGGGTATCATCTGATCTCTGCAAAGCCTTCTATAACAATGTTTTTGTAGAAAGGAATGCAGTTAAGTTCAAGTTTCTCATTTTTATTCTAAGGAGAATGTTCCTTTTTGAAGTTTGATAACTGTTTTCATTATTAAAGGATGAACAACATTACTCTGTACTGCTTCATCTCATTCCATTTTATTKCAAGAATTAAAAATGATTCCTGAAATGGATCTGCAAAACACTGATCTACACTTCCCAGGAGACAGTTGGGACCTCAGAGGACAGAGGTCCTTAGTATCATTTTCATACCGCAATTACATATAAAGTACTCCGATAAATTGCAGTTATGTCCCAGTGACCCATAGATTTTCTGTTTAAAAGTTTCCAAAGTTTTTTTCTCCTTTGCAGTTTTATAAATATACCTGGTTTTATGTAAGTTACAAAACAAGAAAGATAACATTTTCACCAGTTGCTCTCTCAACCTAATTCCAGGGTTTCTGGCCCAAACACAGTACAATTCGTTTTTTCTCAACAAGTGTGCTACACATGCACATGCCTGTGTCACGCACTCATTCGGTCAAAGCACAACACCATTTTTGCTCAGATACACTCACCTCTCCCAAAACAAACTCCAAGTCACTGAACTGCCTGTTTTCCCAGAGCCTTCCATAATCCTCATGCAGTGTGCACTTTGGGTAACAAGAAAACTACAGGAAAAAACAAAAGGCAGACTTACTTTTATTCATTTCAACTGGCTATCTCCAAAAGCACCGTGGTTACATACTATCACCAGATTTTCCCATTAACTTGACCTCAATGTAGTATGTAAAYCATGGAAAATAGTAACAAAACAAATATGCAAGGACTTCCTCTGTGGGGAGAGTAATGAAAGACAACGTAAGGTAACAAGTAAGAAATGTGTCTTATCACATAATTTAGGATTTGGTGACTAGGAGTCTCAGCTGGTCTCAGAACCTGTTTGTGAGTCCCATACAATACAAATACACTTGAGTGTGGGAGGAGGATTTGAGCCTGTGCAAGTATCTTGAAATTTCACATTTTTTAATTCTTACAGGTCAGCAGGTAGCAGCAGCAGGACTCGCACGGAATTACGGCAGATGCYTGAGTCTGTTTATCCTAAATTACCTGGAACCTGTACATTTCTCCACTTCTAATGTTATTGTCCACGGTCCCACCAAAGATGTACATAGCGTCCGAGATAACAGCTGCAGCGTGGAAGAGTCGCCCACTGGGTAACTAGGAGGGGAAAAAAAGGACAAAAAAGGCTGAGGGAGTAAATACAGCTTCTTTTTTCTCCCACGAAGGAGGGCCTGTAACAGTGCAACAGTAAGAAGGGAAAGCCAAGGCAGTCTGAAGTGATATGACTGTTTGCATCCAAAGATTGCCATTTAGTATATTTTCAGATTGTTTTCTATTGTATGCAGAATTTCTGGTCACATTCAAAATCACCTATTCATTGCATCTTCTAATCAAAATTGCACATACGCAGAGCTCTACAAATGACACTTTACCACGTGTACCATTTCCCAAGCACTAGGACTCCAAGCTAAGCTTTAGGTAGAAAAATCAATCAGCTGTCTAGAGCTTCCACATGCAGTCTGCAAATGAGAGCAATATATAAACTCAGAGCTTACTCTGAATATGTCTGGAACTAAAGGTATAAACTACTGTTTATCTTCAGCAGGATATTGAGCTCTGGTAGCTTGGCTGCAGCTCAGCGGAGCAGAGCCACCCRGCTAACGTACTCATCCGGCACTGCCGGATTCTGCAAAGGAGCTCGACGGCGGAAGAGTTGGCACCACGCAATCAAGTCTCCTCTCTCCAAAATGCCAGGCCACCGCTAGCCATTCCCATGGAAAATAAAGCCACCCCAGGGTGCACGAAGCCCCAGCTGTTTAGAGGACTGAGGGATCGGACAACCTCACGTAACACAGGCTTGAAGTGGGTATTTTACAGTCTGTGCGTTTTTGAGGTGGGAAGGATTTATTGTAAATCAAAGGTGCGGAGTGACCCTCTTGCATAGGACAGGCCAGATTGTTTTCATTCATTTTCCCTGAGTCTCATGCTGATCAAATGAGCACATCTCACCGAGATACCTAAAGCAAAGTTTTCAAGTGATATTAGCATCTTTTTTTTTTTTTTTTTTTTTTTTTTTTTTTTTTTTTT
>NW_028186381.1:564936-592459 GCF_003343005.1 Rhea americana
TAAATAGCACTTTACTATTTGTCTAATAGTAAAGGATTTGCTTTGGAAAAGCAGCCATTACAATTAACAATCATTTATGCTTTGTAATTAAAAAAACCTATAGCATTTCCAGAATTGATGCCAAAAAAGAAACATGAATCACCCAATTATTTAAACAGGTAAGACACTACCTRTTGGTCTCTTCATATTTAATCTATAAGGAACATTATAACAGTGTTTTTTAATTTGCAATAGTTGGTACCAGAGTGGCCAAATAACCRAAGCCACTTACTAATACCTTGAGCAATTCAACAACGCCCTCTCTCAAATGTACATATCACATTTTACTAAGAACTAACAGAAATTTTAAGTATTAAAGAATAACCCAGAAGAAGAAGGCTGTATAGTTCTTCAAAACATGCTGCAGCTGAGGGCATCAGGATATTCATTCAGCTGAATCAGATTAGCAGAATTTGAGGAAGCAGAAATTCTCCTAGCAGAGGCTGCAGGAGAAAAGAGGAGACAAGGGAATTCACAAAAACTGGAACAGAACCACATAAACTACTACCTACAGGCCAAATACAGCAATCCAGCTCTGGGGTCCTGGAATTATGAGGGCTTATTTTAATTACCAGAGGCCAACAACCACGGTCTGCTCACAGTTCAAGGATTCAAATGTTTTTCTGATACATGTGGGTGAAATTGTGCAGTTTGCCCTGCCCAAGACTGAGACTGATTCTCATTCAGGACACTTTGAATCTACCAAAAGAACCAAATCTCAGCTTTTATGCAGGTATTTTTAATATTTGTGTTTTCTAACTACTGAAAACAAACCTCATGCCTGCACTGGCCCATACAGTCAAATCTGATATGATAAAAAGCTCATGAAGTTCAGTGCTTTCAAAGGTGGGAAAAGCAGCAAGGTCTGTAATGCAGCAAGTCCGTCTCAGACTTTTTAAAAGTATCAGCATCATCACGCTGCAGCAATGCAGCCACTGGACCACATTCCCATCAGGACCTGAAAGAAAGAAATCTCAACACACACTCACTGCAAATAACTGTAGGTCAAAAAAGGTGGACTGTGTTTCTTCCCAGTGACTGGTTTACTGCCAGGCTGCAAGCGCAGTAGATGATGCAGTCCAGCCTCAGGATGAAAGATGGGAGTTCAAACTCCATGGATAACACCCACGCCTTGGGTTGCACAACCTGCAGTTTACTCTTCAACCTTTTACAGCCGGGGTAGTTAACAGCAAAGCAGGTTTTAGAGTACGCAAACAGTGTTTCTGGTTTGGTTACAGAACACACACCATACCAAAGAAGTCCCAGCTTTAGTCACTCCACAATTCAGCTGCTGGCTTCTCTGGAGTCATGATGTATGAAAGAGCTAAAGGCCATTATGGGTGGCACATCTTGGAAAGTCTCATACGACAACTATGAAAGCTTTCTGTTTTCTGCCACAAAGTCTATGATGTCCACTTTGTTAAACATTTCTGGAGTCTAGCTGTCTTTTCTGCAAAACTTCTTTGCCAAAGAGGCACAGTTCCACAGCACAACACTTTCTACTTCGTGTATCGGACTGACAAGGCTCAAACCCATTGCTTGCTTCCATAACAGCAGAACTGTGTATTTGCTACTGTTTACCAATGCCTTCTGCGGCAAACATCTTTGCTGAGTATTGGGACAGACTCATTAACAAACAAAAAAAAAAAAAAAAAAAAAAAAGAAAGAAAAGAAAAAAGACTGGGAAGGGTTACCTAAGCTCTTCTGCTCGCCTAAGGGCAGCATCACTAAACTTGATCAACCATGTTCACTTCTGACAGCAAGAGTTTTCCAAAGAGTCTCTTCCAGCACTTCACAATCCCTAATGTTAAAGTTATTTCTCATATTCAGGTTGAATCCTCCTTCCTGCATTTTCAGCTCATTAATTCTTGTCCTATCCACTAGAACCATGGAAAAGGGGTTCTTCTCCTCCTTTCTGCAGTAACAGTGCATACTGTGCTCCCCCTCTGGTCTTCCCTTCACTAGACCAAGACATCTCCAGCTCTTTCAGCTTCTTACTGGGCTGACGTTTGCTGATGGTTCGTACTGCTTTCTTGTGGCTTCTCCAGATGGTCCACACATTGGTAATCCATCCATCTGCCAAACTAAAGGATTTTACTATTTGCTGTTTATTAGATTTGCCTTAGAGAACAAGTCTGTCACTCAAATATATGATTAGTGTCACCTTGCAGACAACACTGTAAGCCAAGTTTACAGTTAGTAAGTGCTGCTTTAAGAGGAAGAAAGTCAGTTTAGAGAAAATGAGAAACTAAGCCTCCATCTTGCAACATAACAGTCACCCTAGCTTCCTTCTTCTATATGCACAGTCGAATTAACTGTTCCACGATCTGCCTGTGATGTAAGGATGTGCTGGTTATCCTAATTTTACAGTTGGGAAAGAAGCTTAAGGAACTTGTATTAATTTGCTAAAGGTCATAAAGGAAGGCTATGATAGACTGAGAACGTGTGCAGGCTCCAAGGTATCCTTCAATTGCCTGTTTCAGGCAAAGTTTATTAAGCTTGTTCTAACACTTTCAGGGCTTTCTGGCTTCCCTAAATCTGACTGCTAGAACTGCAAACCTGATACGGAGAAGTGCAGATTCCTGCGTAAGGGCTGCCAAGTATATATTAATTACTTTATGCTATGAATCTGTCAGGCTATTTTTTGGGCAGTTTTATTTTCATATTCTTCCCTCCTCTTTCCTCCAGGTATTTTACCATGTTAAATCACAAAGTCCTGCTGGCAGTAAGATCACAGTGTCCCTTTGTAGTTCCATTGACTGAACTCCATTCAGTCTTGGCCATGGTCTAATCCGCTAAAAGTTACCACCTTCTTTCTGTTGCTTAATGTTTTACTTAAAGCCAAAATCTTGCCAGTGTCATCTGTGCTGCTCCATCCTCTGGTTGCTATCCATTAGTTCGCAGCTCGTTCATCGGCAAAGCTCCAGATGCTCCTTCACAGGGAGCTCAACCCCTTCTCCTCACCTTCCCCACCTGTCTTTCTGGTCATACGAGCTATCTCATTATGTCTCTAATCCCAGTGAGGTCTCAGCTCTGCAATGGTGCACAAGCTTCTAATTCCCTGTTTCTTAAGCCACGTGTGTTTGTGAGAAGGCAGCTGAGATGGGCTCTTGGTTGTGCTGTTTGCACAAAGGGAGAGCAACAGCCTTTTCAATGACGTTGTCCCCAGGTGCTTCCTCACTGTCCCGCATGCCTTCACTTCTCTTCAGATTATGACAACCCTTCTCCAATATACCACAGTGTAAACCTTCCAGATAATAAGGCAAAAACTGCATTCAGTATTCTTGCAAAAAGCCGAACACCTTAGAGACAGGCCTGTATCAAGTACGCTTACTGATAAAGGTATACCAGTATATCTACCGAGAAAGTCCACCTGGTGGGATCACAACAGCTATCTAAAAGCAGTACAGACATAACTTGAGTCCCACAGGTGAGAATCTTTGCAAAACTCTGCTTTTGAATTGCAACAACTGTAATTTCAGTAAGGGTTTCTGCTGGCGCATCTCCATCAGTCACACTATCATATGTGAATCTGAAGGCCTATCATCCTCCTCCTCATTCAGAATGCACGAGAGAGTGCTAGAAATCACAGGCTGTCCAAGATGCATTGCCAGCTTGAATATATTTGCCAGCTCCAGACTCTGTATTTATCTTTCTCCATCAACACAATCTCCTTACTTTATTAGCAGTGCCTGACAAAACAAATTTTAGATTCAAGTCTGACAGCTTTCATGATCCTGGTTGGCATCCCTCTCTGAGATACACTGCCCTGTTTCATCTGTTGAAGTGTTTTGTCTATTTAAGGTTAATGAGATTTGCAATCAGAGGCTCCCTTCAAGCTGGAACCTTTGCTTTCAAAAGCAGATCTCATCAGTCACCTTTGTTTCCCTTTCAGAATCACTTTCCACACTACTGGGATGACCCCAATCATTACTTTCAAAATTCAAGCATTTCAGAAAGCTGCACACTTTTTTTTTTCTTTTTTTCTTTTTTTCTTTTTTTTTTTTTTTTTTTTTGTACTTGGAACTCATTCCGTATACTGTCCAGACCACACAAAATGAGTTTGTCCTGTGGTGCTAATACAGGTTCTGAATTGACTTACAAAGCTGTGTTTTGCTTCTCTCTGTGTTAGAGAGCCTAATACTCACTCACATAGTTGAGATTACAGCTCTGAGCATGACCTCTGGGGCTAATTCCCCACACTTTAAAATAAACTTTTTAAAATCTGTGCAAATCCCTACACAAACTCATTTATTGCAATTCTGACCTGACCAGGTATAAATGCAGCTTAACTTGAAGTCTTTAACAAATCAACTTGCATCATTGTAAAACTGGAATTAAATGAAATGAACAGTTTCCACTCAGGAGCCTATATTAATTTTCTATACAAAATTTAGAACTCTCACGTGCAGAGTCAAGGCTTAAATGCTTCTTAGTTTGCWGTTTAAAGCAAAATGGCTCAAGATAAATTTCAAGGAGAGAAGAAAGGAGTAGAGAGGAGAAAGTATGTAGAAGACTAGATTTACTTTCTCCTCCTGGAATAGAATTTAATTTGCATTTTCAAAGTTGTTTTTTTTCACTTCCATGTGTTACTTTATTTACCTCTGAGTCTGCTGTGGGTGGTTGTTTAACTGTTGTTATGCTGAAATCTAAACCAAATACATCTCGAGATTTTTTAAAAGCACAAGGAAGGCAAGGAAGGAGCTTCTTCTGGGGCAGATACTCTCTCAGCCACTTCTGGATGGGACACCTGGTTACAAGATTTAAAAACAATACGTATAGAAGTATAGGTGGGAGGCACGAGAGAGCAGACACGGAGCAGGAGTCCCTCTACAGCTGAAGCTCCAAAATGTCATGCCCAAAATATTCAGAACCAGTCCAGAGAAAGCACCATGGTATTGTTTGGAGCCTGTCACCGTGACTAAACAATTTAACAAATCAGTTGTGCTGCTTTCTTTTGCTTTTTGCAATGACCGACATACACAGCAATCAAAATGTTAAGCATTAATTCCCTTCTGTCTGTTCTTATTCTCTGATGGCTCTTCACGACAAGCTGAGGGCTTTGCTTATTGCAACAGAAAAAAATCAGATTATCAACAAAGATAGCAAAGGAACAGTATCTATCAAATATTCTCACAATTTGGGATAGATTTCTCATTTTGGCTTGAGCCAAAAACAGGGCAGACAAAACATCATGGAGAGACAACCTGTAACCTATGTCAAAGGTGACAACCATATCTGGAAGACTGCAAATTGTAACGGTTTTCTATGGACGATATCAGCCCCAGGCGACATGTTACATCACTGCATGATGAGAGGCAATGGGCCTTGAGCTAACACACATAGCTGCCCCTCCAGAGACTGCATCTTCCTTGAGGGGCACCTGAAAGCATGGTTTGGACTACCAATGGCCCAAACACAATTCTTTCATACTTCCATCAAGAGATCTGGTCAAAGGAGGCAAAAYGATAACTATCAGATTCACTTTTCATTTCTCTTCTAAACATTCTCGTATGGAGATTTGTTTTCTTAGCTGTGAAGACTATTAGCTATACTGTTATTGCAGGCTGTAGTTATTTGTGTTGTTTCCAGTGTTTTTCTTACATCTCCTACTCGTTTTTCAAAGCATTTCTAACATGTTTTCAGTCTCTTTCATGGTGAAGTCCCAACACTGCAATATTAGCAGACAGCTAAAATCAAACCCACTCCAGTTAAGCATTTCAAAGTTTGTCTTTCTCATTCTCTCAGCTTCTCAGAAGACTTTTTACAGAATAAATTACTTTTGTGTAGGTTTTTAACTGCCCTCACCCCCACACACGAATGAGCATGTAACTAAGGAAGCTGATCATTACACTAAACTCCAAAACCAGCAAGAATGCATCCAGCTCTCTTCCACTGTCTGGGAACACTGATGAGCCTCTCTGTCCTCTAATATTGCTAAAGACTCTAGCCAAAATGAAATAAAAAGGTCTACGGCCATCAACAAACAAATCTGATGAACAAACAGAAATTAAAATGTTTTTTTAAAAAAATCGTTTTCCTCTGAAATTGGGAGAAAACTAGAAGCTCTAACTGGTCCAAATGAGATTTCACTATTGGTAGCTGCTTTTACTCAAGAGATACTTCTACACTATCATACCAGGCAACAGCACAATATTCTAAGACAGATGGACAGACAAAGCTTGGGATATTCATTAAGGTCAAGGAAGCTTAAGGGCTGAAAATATTTTCACGTGCTACGTATAGAAAAATTTGCATGATTTTCAGACAAAATAGAACAGAATCATTTTACAGTGAACTTCAACATATCAGAGTTCTGGAAATTTAAAAAGCAGCACAGTTCAAATCCTGAAGCATTTTCTAATGCCTTTCCTTAGATAATTACTCCTTTCAGAATAAGACAACGGACTCATCTATCATAGATGATGATGACTCATGCATCTGAGTACCTGACAGTAAACAAAGTGCTGTTGATAACCCAGGAAGCACCTATTATTTTTAAAATCTGGCATGATGTWAGTCTACGAATACAACTTGGGCAAAGGCTTCTTCCACCTTTAAAGAAGGAGGAACCAGCAAACTATAGGACAGTCTGTTTCACCTCAGTCCCTGTAAGGTTATGGAACAAATCCTCCTGGAAGCTATTTCCACCACATGAAAGAGAAGGTGATTGGAAACAGCCACCATGGATTTACCAGGATAAATTGTTCCCGACTAATCCGATTGCCTTCTACAAAATGATGACCAGCTTTATGGATGAGAAGAAAGCATTGCATTCTCAGCAAGTTTGTGGTCAATACCAAATTGTTTAGAGCAGCTGAAATGCTGGAGGCTGCTATTCAGAGGGACCTACAGAGGCTGGAAAAATGGGCTGAGAGGTGCCTCATGAAATTCAACCAAGGCAAAGGCAAAGTCCTACCCATGAAAGAGAATAACTCCTTGCAATGAAACAAGCAGGGTACCAGCTGTCTAGCAAGTAACTTTGCAGAAGACCTGGGAGTCCTAGTGGATAACAAGCTGAACAGGAATCAGTAGTGTTCTCCTGCAGTAATGAAGGCAAACAGCATCCTGGCCTGTATCAGCACGAGCATACCCAGTAGGGCAGGGGAAGTAATTTTCCCCCCTCAATTCAGCACTTGTAAAGCCATGTCTGCAATACTGTACTGTGTTTTGAGCTCCCCAGTACAAGAAAGGTATTGGCAAATTCTGACTTGATATCAAGGAAAAATCTCTTTTCCCATGGTAGTGGCTAAACACTGGAACAGGATCCAGGAGACTTTGTGAGATCTCCATCCTTGGAAATACACAGAAATCAACTGGACAAAATCCAGACCAACCTGTTCTACCTAGACCTGCTCTGAACAGGTGGTTAAACTTGAGACTTCTTCTGGAGGTCTCTTCCAACCTACCAGCTTACGTGATTTTAATACTTCCTCTTTTTGTTTAAAGTACTTCAAGCTGAGCTGGAAACCCACCTCAGCTCTTTTTGTGAGGTATATAGCCTAACATGAAAATTCAGCCTTAGCCTTTCCTTTTTGCCTCTTATCTTCCCAACTGTACCATACAAGAAGACATAGAATTAACAAAAATCTATCACTTCTATAGATACCAGGAGAGTACCTGATTAGAGGTCATTTCTACTGTTAGAGACCTCTCAAAACTTCCCATGCAACCTCCAACACTGCACTATTGTTAGCAAGTCAGAAACACTTTGTCTGCAAGGCGTTTATTGAGCTCATCATAAGGACATTGCCAACATGGATTCATCACCGAACTTAGAAATAGTTTAAAATGTAGGACATTCTCAATAACAGCTTTATATGAAACGAAATTTAACAGAAAAGCTGTTTTCGTGGATTGTGGCAGGGAATAAGAAGTTCAACACCATGATAAAGAAAGCTACAACACAGGATAAACCACCAGATACAAAAGCAAAATTGTAAACGTGAGATTTTGCAGTTCTGGTTGTGGTAATTAATAGGGGATGGGAAAGGGGGCATGACTTGATATTCCACTCTGCCCTGAAGAAAAGTTTTTTTTTTTCATCTGACATTCACTAGCGAATACAGCATGGAAACAGAGAGGTTGGTTCTTTAACAACAGCACTCAAGTATGTGCAGTTATCACTGCAAAGGTCAGGATCGGAGAAAAACTAAATTATTTAAAGACTGCTATAATAGCAGTAAACTCTTTCCCTCTAAAATCATTTTAATATAACCGTAGCAAAATTTAAAAGTAGTATTAACATATAAATCATCCAAGAGGATTAGGTAGTTTAAAGAACAAACATTTTCAAATCCACTGAATATATTTCAGAGGATCATACATTGCAGATTGTAAAAATCAAATGAATGACTATTTGCTTCTTTTTGGTCATGTGTATTCAAAGATTAAATTACCATAAGAGTATTTTGCAAACTTAATCTGACCTCTTGACTAAAATAACCTTCAGGACTTCTTTGAATTATTCCTCATATGGAGCTTTTCTTTTAAGAAAACTTTCTGTTTTAGAAAACATCAAAACCTGCTTCAGAGGCAGTGGAGAATCTACCAAGAAACTCTGATAAAATATTCCAATGAATCATTGCCCTCATTCTTGAAAATCTGTAAACCTTTATAAACTTTTTCTTATTTTAGTCTCAATATATCTAGGCTCAATTTTCAGGCACTAGATCTTGCCTTAATTTTTTTACCAGTTGATTAAAAACCCTCTGCTCTGCAGGTAGGCTTTTCTAAACAGTGAAGAATTAATTTCCCAAGCCTTCACTTAAGGGATTGAGCTTTACAACTGTTTCACTACGTTTTCCAGTCTTGAACCTTCTTCAGATTTGTTCTCTGAACAACCCCCTTGATTTGTGGGCACAAGACAGTAAGATATTATACTGGAAGATTTAGCTATGAGCACAGGGATAATGTATTTAATGCTACTAAATGCTACTATGCTACATCAACCTGCACAGCCAAGAATATCGTTAGCACTTCCCATCATTTTACACCACAGGGAGCTTGTCATCAAAAACCCGCAATGACTAAAGTTTTTATAAGTCATCATTTCCAAAGATATTGTAAGGGAAATTATTAAGTATAGCCCACACATTCTTAGATTTATCACTTTACATACATACTGAAATATGTATTGTTTGTCTGTGCCCACCTTAATAAGAAACCCAAATCACTCCCAGTGGTCTGTTCTTTAATAAATTATTGGCAAGTGCTAGACAAGAAATGAGTATTTGGGGAAAACTGTGATCTTCTGTTTTCTCTCAGGGTCATTGACAGACATTTTAAATAGTGCAGCAATAAGAACTGGTCCCTGCGGGACCTAAGCATAATCACATGCTGAGCAATTATTCCTCCTTCAAAACCATATTTCACTTTTTCCATTATCCAAGTTTATATCTGGTTCATGTGAGTCATGTTCATACTGTAGAGTTCTAGCTTTTTACTGGTAAATGCCCTACCCAAACATATTTCTTCTGCTCATCATCCAGGTAAGCCTTGATTTTTCTATTCTCTGCAAGAATTCTGTGAGAGTATGTAGTGAAAGTCATTCAGAAAGGATACGGACAAAAAGTTGAGAAACAGAAGTCAAGGCGCGTAATGATCTCAATAATCATTCTGCTTAACCAGATTTTTATAAGACTTATCCTTTTCAAAAGTCTGTCTCTAGTTTATTGAGTATGAACTAGAAAAAGTCACTTGCACAAAGATCCTAAATACATATATATAATACATACGTATGTATGTATATGTGTGTGTGTGTGTATATATATACATATGTGTCAATTACTTTCTGAAAAGGCTGCAAGTCTGAACACCACATATTCTTTATGACCATATTAAAAAAAAAAAAATCAGTTTTCTCTTTGGACTGTGAAATGCTAAATCTTACCTCTATTGGTAGAAGAGGATACCCCAGGGAATTAAACTTATCTCATTACCTTTGGATGCCATGTTGTCAGGACCTCCTGCAGGAATTGAGGGGTTTGGGTTTCTTTCCCCCCCCCCTCACATAAACATGACTTTTTTGCCTGAAGATACTCGATGGGTGTAATTGATCTCTTCATAAGGAAACCATAGCAGACCCATCCACAATAGGCCAATTAAATCCTTTTAATCCTTCTTAGTTGGCCACAAACCATATCATTGTAATCCCTTTGAAGAAGAATCCTAGAGCTGTGCCTCAAAGTAAGCCAAAATAGGTTACCACCACCGCAACCACCCTGTTTTTGCAGGGTCATGGCAAGAGTGCCATATCTATGTCTGCTGGGAGGCAATCATGCAAGATGGGGCATCTTCCCTCTTACTGCTTACTGATGTGGTTTGCTCTTCCAACCTTCTTTGGAAGGCCCAAGGTACTGTGAGTTCAGCAGGAAATCTCAAGGCCAACAGAGAAATAGGAAAATCTATTTTTTTAATCCTTTGATAACACTGTACAGAAGAAATCCAGCACCTCAGGATGTTCAGCAGTATTATACAGACACACACACAGTCAGACCTGATATTCCTCTAAGTGCCTTAGAAAAGTAGAAACCCCAGCTATGGGATCATCTAACACAGAAGGGATGGAGAAAAGGTCTGTGTGCTCTCTCCAACACCTATGCACATATACTACAGTAACAAGAAGAAAAGCATTTGTAAGTAAGGATTGCAACTGTGCAGTTAGGAAAGCACGTCTTGCCACTTTGGAGACATCCTAAGAGCGTAAGAAAAGAGTTTTTGCCATTTTTGTGCAGTACTGATCTGTTTTCATTTTAGTTCCTCCTCCTCCTCCTATTTTTTTAAGTCAATCCTCTATACCACAGCAAAGCACTATCAACAATTTTGAGACCTGCATGGAGAAATAAAAAAGCGCCATTATCGCATTTGTTTCCAGTTTTTTCTCTACTCCTTTACCCCAAAGGCAGATAACAACACTGTTTCAATGCACCTGTAGCCGGTGATGCTTGATTGCTGCCCGACCTCCTACAGTTACACCTGGGCAAGACTTGCTTCAACATCCTTCTTGGAACTGAGGAAATGCATCATGTGAACATACAGGAGAGGCAAAATTCCCTTTTTTCTGTAAAAGTTAACCTGTTTACATGTTGGTTCTAACTGCTGCTCTGTCAAGCAAAGTTGCAATACAGCATTTCTGAGGTGAGGAGCATACAACAGGAAAATCCAAGGAGAACATATGCCATACAGTCAGCCATTAAAAAAAAAAATCCTCAACTCAAAATCCAAGATGGAGCATTCTAGTGCACACTAGAAGTGATCGCCATCACCTCAAGTATAAACATAATACCTGAAGTCTTGAGACAACATTGCACTCATGGTATTCTACTTTGTTTAATCTTAATGGGAATCATTTTGTTTATAGGTATGGATAAGAAAGAAAATTTGTGCGAGTTCAAAGAGTGTCCTGGGAATACTATGGTATCAGAGATTCACTGCCACTGTTAAAAGTCATTACCAAAAGCCCACAGGAACTTCAGGAAAACAATTCTCAGAAATGATCTACTTATCGCTCCAGAATTAAAACTTCTTCAAGATGTCAACAGCCTCTCGGGTCCTGCAGTCAATCTGTCTTTTAAGAAAATTTACAGCCATGTGTTTTAGCAGTGCTTCAATCTCACATTGCATTTGTACAAAATTAAGTCTCTATATGCCATAGCTGTGGGAAAAAATTTCAAAATACAACACATGCAACTAACAGACAGATACTTGCCTGGCACTGCAGACAGCTCAAGAAAATATGAAGTGCCATATTCATTTCAGTAGGGGCTAAATCTGATGATAATGTTGTTTTGTGCTGTTTTACAACACAACACTGTCAACAGTTTTGCTCCTGGAAGCGATGAGCATCACATCATGAGGAACAAAAATTTGAGGAAGCCTTAAATGTCAAACAGGAAAAGTGGCAGGCACGGAAATGGGTTTACATTCCTGAAGGTGACTGTATCTTTAAAAAGGTGGGAATGTTGTTTTATTAATTTCATGTGGAAACATATCAACTTTGTCAAACATAAAATAGGCTACCTTGAAATACTTGAGTCCAATAATTTCCTAAACACAGGCCCACATGCATCATTACTGCAAGAGCTGTGTGTAACGGCACTTTCCTCTTCATCAAATGCTGAGTTATGTACCTTTGCAGACAAACTAAAATACAGTGCAACAGTGAAAGGCGTGAAAACTTCAGTCATGCAAATTCTGGCAAAATTAATAAATGTGCATTTCATCCTTATTCTTGTAATATCCATCTCTTTAAAGTACAACCTTAAGCTCTGCAGTTCTCTATACAGCACACCAATATCAAGTATCTCTTCCCCATACATCAGCTAATGCAAACTCTCTAAATCTAGTATTAAGCCAGTTGAAGTATTTTAACGCGGCTTCAGGCAAAAATTATTAAAATGAACAAATACAGTCAATGCAATCATTTTAAATTCAAGATATACACATTTAAATACAAGCTTTGAGAAACCTACTTTTTTCCTTTTTTGCCTTCTAGGAATGATATGATCAGAGGCCACGGAAACCACATTTACAAATTCCACGCAAACCCTCAGCACTTCAACTTTGCAATGCCAGGTTATTCCAGAGATGCTTATCTATCAATGTGCTATACAAAAAAAATGCACATTACCACATAATTGCTGCATTGTAATGAGCAGCCCAAAAGAGACATATTAACAAGTTCTTAGTATTTATTACTGTATTCTTTCWTTTGAGATGTTTTATTGGTCATCAATAGCCTACTGCCTGTTTCTATTCATTTTAAAAGCATGAGTTTTTGGATTGCTTTTTTATTCTATGTTTTATTAACTCAAATACTTTCAAATAAAGCCATTTCTGAGCTTCTCTATTATCCCCAATTTTACAATCATACCCTTATATGTGAAAACTTTACACTTGATCTAAAAGGGAAATGCTGTTCTGCATAAATTACAGAATTTAGGATTTTACAGGAACACAGGAATTATTGCAGTGAAAACAATCAACACTTTGTCTAGTCTGGAATTCTGCTTCAAGAGGATCACACAGCCAACCGCACAGCAGCTGGTCCACACAGTGAATTTATTCCTGATCTGGCAAAAAATGGTTGACTCAAGACAAGTGTTTTATGAGATTTCTAAACAGCACTAAGGAAAGTTTTTAGAAATTAGTCAATGTTGACACATTAAAGAATGTTGTTCATATTACTCCAACTACTTAACCATTAGCGGGAAGAAGCTATTATTGTTTAATTAAAATTCTCTGTCCCTGTCCATAACATTGCAGTAAGAGATGGATCAAGAAAGAGAGCGCATAAATGGGAAAAATCAAATGCTGAACATTTTACCTCACTGTCTGGACTGGGCTGGATAACTTCCCAGGTCTGCGAGTCCACATCATAGCAGTGAAGTTCATTAGGCAGTGTGTTATCTGCTGCACCACCAAACACATAGAGATGTCGATCAAATGCAACCATTGTGTGGCCGTATCTTCGCTGTGGAGGAGGAGGGGAGCCGCGAAGTAAGTGCTCCGTAGGAATTCGTGTCCAGCTGAGACATAAGACATGAAATAGAGTAGAACTTTTACAATTCTGTTCTGCAAATGAATTTTCTAACTGTCTCTGATTACAGAAATTAAGAAGAGGAGCCCATTACAGTAGTTACTGAGTCTACTTGACTGCAGACAACCACTAATCCTTCAAATGTCTGAGACCTACATCAAATCCATGCTGTCAAATTTCTAACTGAAAATGCAAAAAAGCAACATGGTTCCACTAACTAGTTATGTTATCTCACCATATATTCTAACAGCTAACCATCTAATCAACTGGCAACAGTGTGATAAAGTCTCACATTTTGATAAGGTCTCACATAGTTTAAGAATCTTACACTATTTCAGTCAAGGATTTGCAGCAGTTTGCTTTTGTTTCAGTTGTGGTTCAGCTTCCACCATGACCAAAATTGTACTTAGTCAAATATGGTTTACTAATGAGGCTGGTAACCAGAGAAATCAGGTTTCCAGAAAAGACTAGCGGATCTGCATTCCCAACATTGGGCCTTTCTCTTACCTGAGAGCAATGGTTACCACTCTGAGCAACAGTCACATCAGATGTCTCGAACTGAATATCCGAAAAGCAGGAAAATCAAGTGATCACAAATCAGTTTTGAAAATCTGGACTGCAGTTTGGTATTCCTCAAATAGGGTGTATGATCATCTCATCTCTGCAATTCTGGAATTTTAAAGTTGCTTCTTATCCAACCATATCCAGATTTTTACTATTATAGTTCATCACTACCAAGGTTTTTTAAGATGAGGAGCTAAAAAATGTCACCATGAGATACTGGAATTTCTCATCTGAAAACGTACACGTGAGATACAGAATCAGCCACACACATGCCCCATTTGGGACCGGCCATCAAGTAGTTTTGTTCTCAAGAAGTAGTACTATCAAAGATACTCCCTTTAACAGTTCCACTAAAGACACTATCAGGAACTGATGAGAAAATCAGAAGCTATAGCAATGTATTAGCTGTGTATGTCAGATAGCTAACAGGATTTCTGAATAGATGATGTGCCCTTTCCCCAAGTGAGATGCTTCAAATTTGTATCTTTACTGAAATCACTCAGTTTAGGTAATTTTAAAAGATAGTGTGCATTCTACAGTACCTAATGATTTCAATATATTACATGAGACCTCTCAAAAATTGTTTTTAATCAAGTATGCATACAATGACTTTTAGTAACATAATATTTGGCATCCAGTTATGAATAAACTAAGATCAGTCATTATTCCTTAGAGTGAATCTACAGAACTTTCTGTACTTCTGTTAAAAAATAGAGAAAACACATGGCAAACTACAGTCTCATTAAAACAGTTCTTTTCATCTTATTGCAACTGGAAATAATCTACCTCTCATGACTATGAGATACAGTATTCTGCCACAAGATTTTAAGTATATGCATTTCTCAACTCAAGTAGTCAAGGATTATGAGGATACTGTACGACTTAACTGTCTACACTTACATTTTTTCCTTGAATTCAAACTGAAAGAGATTGTTGGTAATCTTTGCTCCACTCTGGCCAGAGAAAACAAACATCTTGTCTTTGCAAACAGCCACAGGAAAATTACAGCATGAGGGAGGGATCTCACCACTTTGCTCAATCTGAAAGATAAAGTTCAATAAGAACAAAGTATTTTTGTAGTGCAAAACCATGCATGTTGAAGTATACTGCAGACCATGCAATACATCACCAGATAAAGACCGACCACATAGTAGCAAGGTTTCCAGACAACCAAGACCCCATAAACTTGGCTAAAGTCAATTAACTAACGCTGGGCCTAAACGTTTGCACAAACTAATTTTACTACGGGAAAAGAAAGGAGAGAAGGCCATACTTTAAAAGTTCCTGACACTGTAAGGATCAGGACTCTGATCCTGATAGTTAGTGAGCAGAGCTTCCAGTCTATGGCAGTGATTGAAGTGGGAAATGCAGTCCTTTTTCATAAGTGGCATAAAAAAGTCACCACTGGCAGACTAGGTCCTGCTCACAGATTCAGAAGCAAAAAATCAGACTTTCATACTCTTTTACACTTCATTTTCCAAACAAACAAAAAATCAAATTTGAATACTGTTTCTTTTCACGTGACATATGTAATGAAGAGAGAGAAATATGCTTTAACATAGGAAATTTTAAATAAATGTGTATGAAAAACAAAAAAGGAAACTGTGTTATTTCACCTTAATGCTTCTTACCTCTTCCCAACACGTTAGCTCTCTGTCCTGTAGGCCAATTGTCCACATGTCGTTTAACCTAAATTATAGCAAAAAATTCCTGATTTGAAACTGTTTATTGGGAGTTAATGGGGGTTATTTTTAGCTTACGGAATTGAAAGGACAGAACTTGTATTTCATCAGCATTTCTCTTCTGCAAAGGAAGAGCCTCCTAGTAGAGAAACCTATTAGAATATTTTTATATAAATATCTTATATCTGAAGATATATAAATATCTTATATCTGAAGTTTATACCACCATCTACCATCTCCTGTAAGCCTCTTTCCTTTGCATTAGTTGTGTATACATAGCAACTCTACCAGGAGCTTAAGCTTTTGAGATATTTAATCTTGGAAATTTATACAGAAATTCCCCTTTTTATTCTGCTTTCTTCTACCCATTCCTGGTATGCCCTGATATTGAACTCAGTAATTAGTTATGTGGCTGAATCCTACCTCAAAAATACATAAAATGATGAAATGAGTAACCAAACACTTCACCGACTACTATGTACGACTACAGTATTTCCAATACAAGTTACTTGCAGAAAAATAACAAATTGTCTTGTTAATTCTTCTAAATTTGCCTGGAGGCTCCTCTTCCATAAAAATACATTTTTAACGTGATCATGGTAAAACAGATAGGAGGGATTGGATGAGAGGACTTTCCAGCTATCCAAGGTCCTTGGAAAATTCCTTAAGCTGGAACTGAGCAACTCCACAGAACCATGCATTTTTCCCAAATTCCTTTTCTAGAAACAAAGAAAAGATCTCCTATGCTTTTTCCATAGGGATAGGGAAAGGTCCACAAAAAAATTCCATAGTTCACTGCTGCTCTCCTGGACGCTGCGAGGAAGTGGTATCTTTTTTCTAGATTCTCATCAGAAGAAAAGGTAGCCCAGTAAGTTGACACACCTCCAATTTGTGCTGGTGTGTTCAGAACTGATTTTTCGCCAAGCGACTGATAGCAAACGTGAAGAACCTGCCATCTGAAATCAAGCACCAGAACTCCTCCTAACTTCTCAGCACCAGACCTTCCTCATCTAAAATCTTATCTGCCTTAGAAGCAAGTAAGCAATCCTGTCATTTCAGTACAACATCCCACCAAGCGTGCCACATCTTTTCAGAGGAAAAGCTGGCAAATTGTTTTCAGTTCCCTCATGACTTCACAGAAAATCCCTGCTTTTTTCCTCTAAGTTTTCAGCAACATCAGAAGGCCTTTTGAGAAAGGCTCACTTGCCACATTCAAAGATCACTTAGCATCCTTGCAGCCAAGCAGGATATCAATTTATACATCCATGGACATTCTGAGCCAACAGCTTTTTACTTTTTAAATGCATACTTAGTTGAACACAAACTGGTGAAYTGCAAACATCTATAATGCTCATCAATAGCCTTGGCTTTACAAAGCTATAGTTACGCGTTTAAAACACTTGGTATAGGAAAACATTCATCAGAGATGAAAAGTGAGTGCCTAGGATGTTACAAAAGAGACCAAGGAAAGAGTGATGCTGTTACTTACCGTGCGTTGCCATCATATCCCGCGAAGATCCACAGCTTGTCGCTATACACTGTTGCGCCATGAGCTGACCTCGCAACCGGCAATCTGCAATTGAGGAGGTTTAAAAGTAATAAAAAAAAATCTGAACTGAGCTGCAAAGGTGCTATAAGAAGGATCTGCATGATAGCCAAAATACAAATTTCACAAGAATAAAAGCCTCCTACATGAAATGCCTTCAAGCTAGAGAACATCTTCTGCCATACACCCACAAAACAAGCTTCTGAAGCCTTTATCCAGGGTGTAGGACTCTATACTCTACTTCCTTAGAAAAAACTACCTGAAAGCATACAGAAAAATAATTAAAAAAGAATCCCAAAGAATTTCTTGCCAATCTTCAAATGTTCTTTAGTATTTTTTGGAAGCCAGCTACATAGTAGAGGAAAACAGCACTGTCGTTATTGCTCAGTGGCAATTTGTATGTGTTAAAAAGTCATTGATGAGATACACTGCCCACAACAGAAGATTAGTGCTATGATTTCTCCTCCCTAATTTTTGTTGTTTTTACCAAATCAAGCAAGAAGTGCTGTCCAAAACTGTAATACCACAAGCCCAGGAGATACCATGTTAGCTTGTTTGAGAAGGCAGTGGTCATTTTCGCAGTGCGCAGACCTGCAGCTGTGGGGAAAAGACAAAGGCCTCTCAAATTCTTAAATGCTCTTACTGATTCTTTATTATTCCTATTTTACTGATGGAAGTGTAATTATTCTCTGCAATGTCTTAAGTTGCTAAAAGAAAGACAAATTACTGACATGATCTATGTTCTAAAATGCAACAGATATATTCAGTGGTGAAGAACATAACTCAAGAATGGAGCATGTCTTCTCTCTTCATCCCTTTCTACAAATTTCAGCAAGTGTTCCCTTCCCTCTCCCCACTAAATTTAGCATTTCAGAGGCTCAAAATACATAATAAATTGTTTTCCGCCTTGCAGTCCTATTCCTGCACTCCCTCATCACAAATAGCAGCTTATCAGAGAAATACAAGTCATCTTTACGCACTGGGCTGCGCACCAAGCCGGGATCCCCAAACATAAACCCTAGCCCAGCCTACCCTGCTCTCATTTCGTTAGCTCAGAGGAGGGCCGAGATACTCCTACAGGAAGGGGCTTCCCAGTGCCAGCTCTTGGAAGTCAGTGCCAGGGAATAATAGCACGGCCAGATCCACATTCGTGTTACCAGGCAAAGAGGCTCATTCCCAAAATGACAAGACTCAAATCAACCAGATGAAGGACAGTGAGCAGGGATCCTCTCCATTCCCACTCCTTCCCTCCTTTCACACAGTCCATCTAGCCCACCTCGCCGTGTCCTACTGCCCCGTAACAAATATTTGCTTTGTTTCTGCTTCAGATAAATCTAGAGCATGTTCCAAAGCTGACCCTACATATTGATCACACATGCCGAATCAGAAGGAAAAATTTCCCTGTCAGAGACGCTGACTGTAAGAGCTCACCAGCATTTTACTCATTTCTGCCGACAGCAAAGGCTTGACACGCTGCTAAACGTGGCTCAGCTATGCTGACTGCTGCTCATCTGCTGGAGCCAGGCACATCACAGAATTACTGAATGGACAAAAGAGGTGTAGCCCAGGGGTTTCGAGCTTTAAACACTGATTTATCAGTGCAATATCTTTTTGAATACTGCTTCCACTGTTGCTTCCTCAAAGGCACAACATGTGCCACATGCTCATGGGGTAAATATTGAATAGCTGGACCAAAACCAGAGTCATGATTAACATCCTTAAATGAGCATAAAGTCAGAGTTAAAAAATACTGTGTTAATGTTTCTGCTTTTTCCTTGGAAAGCTGTGTGTCAGGCATCTGCACTCAACCGATCCACACATTGATCTCTAACTCGTTCATGTGCTTCTGAATACTTGTGAACATACATCACCTTAAAGCACTTCAATAAGCATGGGCACTTCAGAGCACTTCAGAGAAATAAGACCTTCATCAGAGAGGAATTTGCAGTTTGAAATACAAACAAGCTTCTAATCTTTTTACAATAAAACTAAACTGAAACTGTAAGGATCAACAACTTTCCTGCTATCCTTGAAAAAAAAAATAAAGAAATTATTTCCTTTGCTCCCCTCCCTTCTGTCACAGAAGCAAAATCCAAAGAACAGGTTTTGGTCAGATTTGCAATGTAAGGCACTCCAGAATGGAGGCTTTGCAAAAAAATCTTCCAAATGAAAGATGAAATTTGCAGAAAACTTTAATCAAAGCATAGTATGCACAGTCCTAGAGCTTTAATACTAACATTGCAACTAYTTGTAACAATGTGCTGCTGTAACTATTTGCTGGGTAAAACCCAAGTCCCTTTGAAGAGTGGGCAATGATGCCAGCTCCTTACCTGCCTTCAGTCTTCCACTCTGTCCACTGTCCAGTTGCAAATTTATATTCAAAAAGATCATTTTTATTCTTCAAATTGGAATTGGAATAAATGTCTCCAGTATAGCCACCTGGACAATAACAATTTTATTAGACTATTTCAACAGAGCATATATATTTGTAGTCAATATACTAGAAGAAATTTAAGTTTAGCTCACTCAAACAAAAGCCATGGACTACCAGAATGCTAAATGTGGGAATCCATACTCCAACCCTACTTTGACCCCTGAAGAAACACTATGGTAACGAGCTTTAAATCTTTTTTTACTTTGGACAAAAGAGCAAAACTATTTTAAAGCTAACGACTAAATCACAGTCAGCCGTGAAAAATACCAGATTTGCTGTTGAATAAGATCTGTTACCACTTCATAGAAAACACCCCACTCCATTTTCAGAAAGGACAGACACATCCATCGCTCCAAGCACGCACAGCTGTAACCTGCTGCAGTCTTACCAAACACAAACATGCTGCTCCCATAGACCACGGCCGAATGGTGGTAGCGTGGCGCTGGCGGAGTCCCCGTGGTAAAAGCCCTGCACAACAGTTAGAAAAGCAGCAATCAAAACACTGCTGTCATGCTCCAGACGTTCAAAGCTGCTGCACGGGTTCGACGTGGAAACAGCAAGGCTATTTTTGCTTTCGTGACTATGCCACCTAAGATTTGATGATAAACTAAGCGCCATAAGCAAAAGCAGCGTGCCGGGGAGGAGGGGGGCTGCTCCTCCAGGAGGCTCTGGAGATGAAGGTGCTAGGGAGGGATGAGCCCCGCTGTGTGTGTGTGTGTGTGTGTGTGTGTGTTGGGGGGGGGAGGGAGCGCAGCCCACCTGCACCACGAGCAGTCCTTCACGTCGAAGCGCAGCAGGTCGTTCAGCATCGTCTTCCTGCGAGGTGGGAGGGAGAGGGAAGAGGTGGCTGAGCGGGCAGGGCCGTATTCCCGGCCCCGCTGCCCTCGGCCCCGCCGCGGCCTTACCCGTTGTCCCCACCGAAGACGTAGATGGCGTCGCGGTAGGCCACCACGGTGTGCTTGCTGCGCCTGCGGGCGGCAAAGAGCAGCGGTCAGGAGCCGCCAGGACGCCGCCGCCGCCGCCTCCCCACCCGCCGCCACCGCCGCTCACCGGGCCCCCACAAACTCGTCGCAGGGCGGGAGGCGGCGCCACCGGTGCACCGTCTCGAAGGGCCCGAAGTTGAGAGTGAGGTACTCGACACTGTCCGAGCAGCTGTGGTCGAAGTCCACGCTTGGTGCCACCTTGGAGCGCCCCGCGCCGCCCGACGGCGCCCCGGCCGCCGCCATGGCCCGCGCCAGCCCCGCCGCCGCGGGACTACAGCTCCCGGCGTGCCCCGCGACTACGGCTCCCGGCACGGCTGCGTCCTCTGCCACTGGACTACAGCTCCCGGCGTGCCCCGCGACTACGGCTTCCGGCATGGCCGCTCCCTCCGCCGCGTGACTACAGCTCCCGGCTCAGCTGCCCTTCGCCGCCGCGGGACTACAGCTCCCGGCGTGCCCCGCTCTGCGTGGGGCGCACTTAGGTAGCGTGTAGCGGCGGCGCGGCGCTCAAGTTCGCGGGTTCGAGCCCCCCGTCCGCAAGCCCGGCAAAAACGTTTTAGTACCTACAACGCTCCAACCTGCTCCCAAAAGCCATTTTCCCCTCATTCAATGCAGCACCGGTCAGTGGCCAAAAGGCCACCCAGGCCTGCTTTGGTGCCAGGCCCCATAGCCACGGCTCGCATCAGGAGGGGCTCCTGCGAGGGGGCCACGCGCAGCTGCAGCACAGTCGCTCCAGGCCCTGTAACACCTTAACCAGCTCTGTGCACCACAAAAGGCAAACCCCAAAAAAGGGAAAGCACCCGCCAAAGCACCCTGGTGCAGCCCAGAGCAGCACAGCCACAGGTGCTCTCCTTCCCCCTCTCTCTAAAACTCAGAGGCAAGGCACATTTATACATTAAAAGATTTTATTAATACAAAAACATACCAAGAACAATACTCACGAACGCACGTAAAATCTCATTCGAGTCATAGCTGATCTAGTTGCTATTTAAACTATATTCTGTGGCTATCAGAGCTTCACGCTATTCCAGTGAGATAAAACCCAGTGTGCAAGCGCACAGTCGGCATCTCCTCCTTGAGGAGCTTTGACGAGATGTAAAAGCACCAGGCACCTATTTCGGAAGTGGCAAAGGCTTAYGGATGTTCTGCCTTAGCCTCCATCCCAACTTTCGTTTTAAGTATAAAAGGGAGTTTGTTTTTTGGTAACATGGGGTCAGTAACCTTCGGCAATGATCAGCTGAGTTTCATCAGTAGACAACAGCCAAAACACGCCTTCCACAGCTTAAAAAACACAGATCTTCAACAGATTTCACCATATTTCATCCTGAACAATTACCTCACACTACTGGCTCAGATTTATTTCAGCCAACCCTCCAGCCATCGCTTATTTGAAGATACATAGTGCTGCATTCGTAGAACTTTTAAAGGGAGGAGAGAGGACACAGGGAAAGCAGAAGGGAAAGGAGTTACATCAGTACAGGCACCCGTGGGACCTCTTAGGTGGCTTTCGAACAGTCTCTGCTGTTTGCTGTAGTTCTCTCATTCTTTTCAGCCTCTTTCCTATGGGAAGGCTCAAGCCAATGGGTTTCTTGCCTGAAAATATCCTGCACACAGTGCATTTGCTTGCAGCACAGTGCCCATTGCAGAACTAGACTGTTCCTGTTCCCCTTGCCCCACAACACGTAGATAGGCCCAGGACCATCTCAAGAGCTGCTCCCAAACCGGATTTTATCAGTGCTCTTGCATAGCGGCACTATGCTCAGTCATCCCATTCTGCTGGAAGGGGTCCTGGTGGGTGCGCGTGAACCGAGGCAATAGGAAGGAGGGTACAGAGCACTAGTTCCCAAACAGCCACCATCTCCCCCAATCCTTCCCATGCCACCAGCTGCACTCCTGGGAGGAGCAAGCCCTTAATAGCCCTTGATAACCTGCAAATCGAAGAGCAGTTTCTAACCAACGCACCGAGGAGCTTTGACAGGAACTCTACTCTAATCTTTGCTCCCTTGTGGGACTTTGCAGTTTCAAAGAAATCCTTGGATAGAACTAGGGATGAGGAATGTATTAGTGCTAAGTTGCATCCCTTTTTCATGTTTTTGCTTGAACTTGTCATCCAACTTGATGTGCCTTAATTGTGCTTGCTTTATTCATCCTTAAGACACACAAGTCAACTTCCAACTGAAAGCACATGAACCCCAACCAGCCCCTCTCCACAGAGCCCTCACTAGCCACACCAGTATGCAGTCCATTTCTTACTGGTATCTAAAACACATCCATGTGCTTTCAAGGGTTTAGCATTCACTTACCTCAAAATGAAGCCCTGCTCCCAGTTCATGGGGCAAAGTATCTGATAGCCCTTTTTCATTTTGTAACTTGCACAGACAGTTTAATTTGGTCTTCACTCTTCTGTTCCACTGACTCATAAACTGTTTTCATGCAGCACAGGCCCATTCTGACATTTAGGGAAGGAATGTCAACCAGCAAAGAGTCCAGTCTCTTCCCTGGCTGGAACTGGCCACTCTGAGGACACTTGGTTGATCCTTTTGTACAGCTATCAGGCACTGCAGCCATCTATTTCTCAGTTTCCCCATGAGACTGCACTGCTTAGTTTAACTTGTTGGCCCATTCCAACAAGAGCTATGAGACATTTCTTTCAAACAAAATTCCTAAAAGACTTTGTGGGGTGGAGGGGGGAGACTAGGTAGAAGACAGCCACAGCAGAGCGCACACTGAAGGGAAGGCCATGGCACAAAATTTAATTATATAGTTTTATACACCAGAGAATTCACAGGGAAGATAGATACTGAGACTCAACTGCATGGAAGCTTTCCATCAGCACTCATACCTTATTAGACACAGGCTTATCCAGACAAAGCCACAAAAAAAAAATAAAATCAGGCTTCATAAAGTCTACTTTCCATGGAGTTATTCATAGAAAACTGTTGAGAAATCAAGGATGGGACAGACCAGTCTACAAGTATATAGCAAGAAGTGATTCCCTCTATTTCTGCCTATTCTCAGGCACAACATGAGAGATTTAGGCGTGAGAGGGGAAGCAATGTCAGTTTTGGAATTTAGCATTATTCTACCATTACTCCACATAGGCTAGACAAATTGTGCCGTCTTTGTCTGTTAAAAAGTTATTACTCCCTGCTGGTTAAAAAAAAAAAAAAAGTGAAAAGCCATATACTAAGTTAGACCAGTAAGATGCATAAATATTCCAGCTCTTTGGAAGCTTTTAGACACAACTTCAAGCATTTTATTCCACAAAGGAACAGCAAGTACCTTTCTTAAGAAAGGAAACTCTATAATGGGTCTCCTTTTTTTTCTCTGAAGTAGAARATGATGTAACCATTACAGGACTCCCTTTCTGTCCAGATGACTCCTGTGAAATACCCTAACCACCTCCAGGTGTTACATACAGGAGATTTCCTAAGGAGAAATATGTCTTTAAAAGTGATTTCAGGAAACAAGTATGATTTCCTTTTAAATTTGTTTTATAAGAAGGATACCAGTGTATATTTTAATAGTTTTATTTTAATTTTCCCCAAGGGGGAACCGAAGGCAGAGAGGTGTTGTGAGATACATCACACTGTTCTTATGGGTAAATCAATTCGTAAATGTTATTTTACCACTCTATAAAAATACACACAGGAGTGTGAAGGAAGCAAAGTAGATCAGAGTGGCTGTTATGGAGCAAAATGCATTAAATATAATCAGGTTTTTCCCTCTAAAAATTGTGGTTCCTTGTGTTTCATAAAACCAAAGTCTTTAGTAGCCACATGCAACAGGAACAGAAATTAAGTGGTAGCTTCCTTTTAGCATGTGCACACAAAAGCATTAGTAAAGAACTGCTCCCATGGGACTAGAGAGCAGATGTGAGCAACAAAGCTCCATCCACAATAGGAAAGAAGATATGCATTTATTTTTATAGTCTCAGCTTCCCATCCAAACTCCTGTAAACAGGTTCCATATCAGTCAGGCATCTCTGATAAAAGAGTCTATAGGTCTATAAAAAGAATTCACACTGTAAGATCCAGATATTTACCCTGTATGTGTCATGCGAGCGCAAAGAGGAATAACCTTCCAATTTCTCAAGATACATCCAAGCAATCTGTAAGTGACCCGATTCCTTTCTCTGTCCATTTGTGCTGTGTGAAACTCAGATAAGTGCCTCTTCGCAGGCAGAGAGGGTTTGCTCTTAAAAATATTAAGGACACATTTTTTAAGAAATTCCTTGAACATTACCGTGGAAAATGAAAGTGCTCCCATGGTGAGACCAATGTGCAAAGCTCTACAGACTTCCGTCTTTGCTGCTTTCTTAGTTTTCTTTCCCTTAGCAGATTCATGATAAGATGAGGCTCAATACTTCGCAATGAGGCCCATCATCCACCTGTAACAAGCAGGTGGACACTGGAAAATGTTTCATGTTTAATCATAAAACGTGGAATAAGCCAGAAAAATATTGTTCTGATATGATCAGTATGGTCTCTTGATTGGGTTTATATACCAATGGCCTGTAACACTCGCTTTTCATTCTCATTGAGATGGTCTGAAAACATTGCATAGCATGGCTGCTGTGCAAACTGACACAGGAAGTCAGTGAGATAGGCCTAAAAGGAAGACAAAAAGATCCAGTTAACATCGCTTCACTTTGTAAATTGTTCCTTTCATTTATCAAAGGATAATGCTAAATACACCAAATAAAACAAAGGGATTACAGGGAATAAGGAGAGGGGATGCAGGTGGAAGGGAGACAGCAAAGGGGAAAGGCTGGTAAACAACTTTCAGGTGGTGTTAAAAAAGCAGGAGCAAAGTATTGCCCAGGGACTGTGACTGCATAGGAGCATCTCCAAGCGGAATATTAAGTTCTATAACATTCAGTCTCCATCAACTTTTGATCTCAAAGAGCTGTGAAGCTCATGGGTAAAAGAGTCTCACCCTCTCTGTCCACAAAGTGTTGTTGATTCACATTTCCAAATTACAGATATTGCTACAGAAAGCAACAATGGCTCAATACATTCTTTGGTACTCAGCACTTTCCAAAGCAATTTCAATGAACCGAGTACACGCAGGACAACAATTGTTATCTGGTATCAGTGGTGTTTTGCAGTTTTGTTTCAGTAGAATATATATAWAAAAAAATAAAGTTTATAGAAATCAGATTCAAGGAAAAGAAAAAAAAAAATCATTCTAGAGCATCACCTGGAGATCTATTTGGTAAAGAGGGTCCTTCAATGCATCTGGATCATCCTCTTCATCATCTTCATAGTAATCCTCATCTGTAAAAGATAAATTGGCAGGTTTTAACACTAAACAGAGCAAAATATTTTAGGAAACAGCCTACTGGACTATTGCTAACATCTAAGGCTCCAAAAATGGTTTCAGCACTGCTGTAAGAAGTCCTGTATCCAGAATATCTTCCCTTATTTTACAGGGTTAGTAAAAACTACCCCCATCCAGAACAAGAAGGGTCACAGTGGGAGTTTCAAGGAACACAGAGGTGAGACTTAGCATACAAGAGATACCAGATCAGTTTGTTGTTAGTTACGTGCACTATTATATTGCACTCTAATCTTATGCCACATTTGCATTCCCATGCTGCTGCTATATTAGTCTCCTTTATTATATTACCTTGTGAGGTTCTTCCTTCTAAGATTATATACAACCTGGAGAACTGAGGGAGGTATTACACCCACTCCCTCTTCTTTATACAGAAATTATTTCTCAAGCTCATTCCACAAACAAGCTTGTCCACCGTTCTGACATAGTCATTTCAAGGTCACATGTATGTTTTTGAGCATCAATTTTCTCTTTAAAAGAAAAAAGACCCTTTTCCAGAAAAAGACCCTTAGTCAAAACTGCAGTGTAATATTCCCTTCGTTGCCTGCAGTCTCTGCTGAACTGCTGTCGGGAAAGAAAATTTTCAAAACAGAATGTCATCTATGCTATTCTATTTTTAAGTAGCAGTTTAAAGCTGTAACTTACCATATTTGTTTGTGGAAAGAATATCTGATAAAAACTGTCCTGCTAAGTTTTCATCTTCATCCTCATCCTCTTCCTGATCCTCCCACATATCATTTGAGTCATCTRTTTAGAAAACAAAAATTTCTAGAAGATAAACAAAATCCATCAAGTCCAGCCCATCAATCACTCCACAAGGGGCTGAATAGGTTTTAGACAAACATCCCTGCTTGTTTATGTGGGTCCAGGGAAATGCACAGAACCGTTATCATTCCTTTGGAATAAGTGGCAACTGGCAAAAGGATAGCAAGAAAGCATTGCTAAAGCAGGGAGGAAGTAAAGGGAACCAGATAGTCTATGCAAGGATAATTTTCCTTTATAGACATACAGTCAGATCTCATTTTCCAGACAGACTAGCTAAAAATAATTTTCAGTTATAAGACTAGATAATGCTGACTGATCCTATCCCTTTGGATCACTATTTAAATCTTTTCAATTATAAGAATATTTTTTATTGTCAGTTCTTTACTGCTCTAAATGCTTCTGAAAAGATTAAATATTTTTGCTAACTGGGCAAGTGGATTTAAACTGTGCAAAAAGGTAAAACCAACCCTAGTGTCTTACCTTGACTCCAGTCTGCAGCTGTCTGTCTAGATGCATTTGCTTCCATTGCATTAGAGAGTTCATTTATTATTAATTTTAAGATTTTTACTAACAAAGGAATGTTTGTCCAGCGTTCAGGATCTATAATAGAGAGAGAAAATATATATATATATA
>NW_028186381.1:592689-620350 GCF_003343005.1 Rhea americana
AAAAGAAGATTTCTTTTGCATACCCTCACAGTTAGATTTCCCAAAATCTTAACTGCAATATGAAAACTATCATACTGACTGAAAAGATTGTACAGGTAAAAATCTTTCACAAGTGAATGAATTTGTGAGCTTATTCAATTAAATCATAGTTACTGACCTCATTTTATTAAGCATTTTAATTCTGAAATTACTGTTGCATACCTAGCAGTGCTTTAAAGTAAACGAGCAGCACAGCACTTCCCATCATGGCTCTTTTGCTTACGCTTTCCTAGACATTGGAAGAACCAAATTTTCCATACTAGGGTTGCTGCATGGGGTAACTAGGGATAGCTATCAACTTTTCTATCCCTAATTGCAATCAAGTAAAGAAATTAGGAGTACTAGTTTCTAATTCTTTATGTGCTCAGATGCTGGCAATTACCATTCTTCCATCTGACTAGACAACACACTGTTGGGATTTTTATTTTTAAGCAAGAATTAACAAGGTAGCAGGTGTTTTGTGACCCCTGCTTCTCCCTTGCACTCCTAAGGTTTTCCCTATTTGTTTCCCTAGTTGTCAATTTAGTCCTAACTCAAGTCCCTTGAGTTTAAAATAGCTGTAGGCTTGAAGAGACCTGACCCTGTAGATGGGCCTCTGTTCTGCATCGGTACAGCCGTTATGTCCTGTCCCACAACTGGTTGTGCGTGAGTACCAGCACAGCAAGTTGCAGAAGCAAGGTTTTGACTGACTGCTGTCGMGGAAAGTGGCTCCCCTACGTCTTCCCCAGAAGAAATGCCAGGTGCTCGCTCATGTCTAACATGTGGATCTCTATACAGGAACCTCCAAACAAAGATTTTTGGGGTTCAGTCAATTAAAAATATAAAGGGAATTTAAGGCTTATGAGAGATACAATACTAAAATAGTAAGGCAAGTCTTAGGCAAGAGAACTGCTAAGCTTTCCTTAAAAGTTTCATCTCTAACCTGTTGCAATCATTGCTGATATGTGATAGTTTCAGCCTCATTGAAGATATCAGGTTTTCTTTCCTCTCAGAAAAGTTACTTAGCCTCATGATAGCATCAAGTTCATCTCATTTGATGGAAGAAATAGCAGAAAGATTCGAAAGACCAGCATATACCTCCCTATTCCATAATCACCTCATCTACTTACAGAGACATTTCAGAAGCCTTCCAAATAAGTCTTTGACAAAACTAAGGCAAATAATAGATATGTTAAACACATGATATATGGATCAGTTCTAGAAAAACAACATGCACTTCTGTAGGGAATACCTACAACCTGTGGAAGGTCTGGAAAATCTAAGACTTCTCAACAGCATCTACTAACAGGAAATATTTGTTAAAAGAAAAAAAAAAAACACAGAACACAGCAAAAAACGCTTACTTACTTTTGGCCGATTTTGATCGTGTCCGTATTCCCTCATCCATATTGAATATTTCTTCCCCCTTTACCCTTATGTCCTGAAGTCGCTTGTCTTCTGTGTTGATGCCATACTGAAGGAGTTTACACAGTGCTACAGAGCTAGAGAACAGAGGGTAAAAATATTACAGATCAGAACCTCTCTCCACTGCCTGGCTTTCACAGTAGACTGTTAACAGGGAACATGTCCCTCTGGAGCAGACATTCAGATGCCCCTTTTTTCTATGCTTTTGCCAAGAACAATCATAACAGAGTTTTCCCATTTCTCCTGCTTAAATATCCCAGGTTAGACTCCTCTACTGAAGTGCACTACAGGCCAAAAACTCGGCCAAAGCTTTGGATTAAACTACTGCCAAGCACTTCATGCATACATCTACAAGTTTTTTCCAGTTCAGAAGGCCACTAGGTTAAGCACATTCTTGAAGCATCAACTGCAGGTGAAAATGGAATTAAGAGGAAAGTAATGACCAGGAAAAGAATAATTTGGTTGATTTGCAGTCATGAATACCTCTTTTACCATTCTCTAGTCTCAAAGCTCCTTTTCATTTCTTGTCTTTCTCAGCTCAGCTACTCTCAAATCTTCTAGTTCTGTTCCCTCAGCATCTTCACACGTTCTACCTCCACTGCTCTGATGTCTAGTCTGCACTTATAGCTCTCAAATATTCTCCAATTCCACTGTTTCCACGCCTTATAGAGGATGACTTCGGTTAAGGTCACCAATTCAGGCTTGGTACTCTTTAAACCTCTCTCCTGGCTCCACATGTCCYGGACTGAAGTTTCTCTGAGCTGGGTGCAACTCTCTTAATGCTTTCATTTTACATCCTCTTTCTCTGCTGCAGTGTGACTCCAAGCCTCCAGTTCTCATACAGCTGTTCTGAACCTAGATCTTTACGTGCCAACTCTTGAGTTGTCCCAAATGTTTCCATCCTCCTCTAATACAAGTCAAGGACAGAGAACTGCTTCTCCAACCCACCACTCCCCAAGGATAGTGACAGATGTGCCAGGTTTAACCTATCATTAGCAAGTTTTATTTTCCTGTTATTAATTTCTACTTGTCTGTCTCTAAACAGGATCCTCTGGGCAGGTACTGCTTTTCTTCAGTATCTAGAAAACACCTACCACTTTATAATGCACTACAATCATTACTGTAAAAAACACAAAATAGAATATTTAATACGGTGTAGATACACAAATAGCTCTAACCCTGGACATAATATGGAGAAAGCAATGTACAACAGGGAATTTAACCTTGTTTTCCCTGCCAGCTTCAGCTCTGGCTATTTCTTGTAGCCATAAGCAGCATCAGGGGATTCTGCAGACAATGCTGCTCTCAGAAAACACTGCCCTTAAGGGACAAAACAGACCAAGTGTGAGGAAGAACAGATATACAGAAAAGAAAACTGAGATACTTTGCCTTACTCAGAGTAACTCAATAGCAGAATAGTTTGAGCTATACCTGAGTCACTATATATAAAAAGAAAAAAAAAACACTCCTATTCTGCATGATCATTCATGAGCTTCTATTTTAAACACATTTTTTCTTATTATTTATTTTATAGGCTATTTGGCTGTCTCATAACAATAATACGGCAACACATACTAAGCAGTGAGTTAACAACTGTTGAGTCCCCTAGCAGGAGTCTGTTAGGCTTGACATTTCCATAAAAACTAAAGACATCAGCTACAGTAAACTTTAAATTAACACACAGCATTTTATGCTTTGGAATTTAGTAGTCAGCCTTCCCCAAAACACAAATGTGCTTCTACAGCAAAAGGGAGAGAAAATGAGGTTCCAGTTTATTTCCTTATTGACTTTTAAGAGCTCATTAAATCAACAAGGAATCATCAGCCTCTTTTAGGAAACCTTCAACAACGCTCTGAACCTCTACAATAGTAATAAAGGTAATCTCCTTTTTAGAAGCTGTTCTCATTCTGTTCACACAGTTTCAATCTCAAAAGCACTCTTGCGCTTGCAAAAAACACCCCCTTCCCTCTTGGGTCACGCTGTCCAAACGCAGAAACATCAAGCAACGAGAGAAGCACTTAGTGGAAGATCAGAGATTGCTCCAATTACCATGGCTCTCCTGAGTGGAGCTGACAACGCAGAGGAAAAAAAAAAAAAAATCTGTCCAACGCTGGCACACACTAATCCAAGCCTGAACCAGCTTCCCTTTCTCTCTCACCCAGTGCACTTAACTGCAATGGGATGACCAGCCAGTCAACTACCATAAATGTATAGTTTCTGCTTATAAGATATCCTACCTGACTTTGCCTTCGTACTGCCCGTAGAACAAGTGCTGCCGGCTCATCCATTCAGCCATTACAAACTCCAAGGCAGGCTTGCCGGTTGGTCCAGGGAGACTACACAGAAACTCTAGGAGTGGTTCCAGTTGTGAGTGAACCAAGTGAGCAAACACCATAATCAAGGACTACAGGAGAAAAGAAGGAAACATCAGCTGTACATAATTTATTAGTTTCATATTTAGGAAAACATTCTCAACTAAGAGTGCCGTTTAGGGCTTGGGCTTCTAGAAAGCCCAGGAGGAAGAGAAAGTATAGCCATCTGCACAGTACCCAGTATGTTAAAAGAACAGACAAGTTTAACTGTTACAGTCAACAGCAATATTTAACCCCCAGAAAAAACACATGGCAAGAATAAAGATTACTCACATCATGCCCCAAAACAACAAGGTCCTCTAAAACAAGGATTAAAAAGCTAATCAAAAAAAGAATATATATAATGTCAGAGGTAGCACTGGAATTGATTAGCAAGGAAAAAAAAAAAAAAAAGGTCAATGGCAGTATCCAGATGCTGTGACTGCTGAAGTTTGCTGCTCTAAACAGTTTCACAAGCAAATAGCTTGAAATCTACACTTACACAGCAGAAATGTATGTCTCACCATCAAGCTAAGCCAYAGAACTTATTTATCCAGAGCCTGAACTCACACTTGCTTCCCCTTCCATTCCTAAGGCCACCACATCACCCTAACCACAAGGCCATCTTTCTCTCCCATGTCATCTGAATATAGCTCAACAGCATTTTTCCAGTGCTTGAGAGACTTTGAATACAAATTTTAGTGACAGAGATGCAAGTTTTAGAAAGGTATTTACAAGATTCAATTTTAGGAGTCATTTTCTAAAGACCAAGGGTAAAATTCATAGGCTGCATATGTCTAAATGTTGTTTTCCAAGTTTGAGTTCATCACCGTAGGCTCCCTTGAGGAAAAGCTGCCCACTTCCAGAGGCCTCTCTCTCATGTTAGGAATACAAAAAAGATTCACAATTGTGAGTGGCTTGTTTCTCTTCCCTTGGTTGCAGGGAAGCTTCAGTTGAGTAGTTCAGAATAAGTCTTCCAAATCTTTTAAATCCAAAAATAAGTAAAATGAGAGCCATTCTGAACAGTTATGAATGAAGAATGTTTCTGAGGGGAAAAAAAAACCCAAGGTTTTTTGATGAAACCTGTGTTAACATCCGAACAGTCTTCTTGATTCACAGTGTGCTGCCTTGAAAAGTGCATGTATAAAAATCAGAAATACCCAAGATAAATGGGCTGGAGTAGAAAGACCTTTAGCTAAGTGTTCCTCAGAGAGCAGAAGGGGGATCTTGCCTYCCCAGAGTTGTTGCATTGAAGCTTCTTCTAGGGCAAGCATCGCTAGTTGTTTTACATTAATTTACATTAAGAAAGATGGGTAAAGAATAATGACCACTGGAATAAAGTAATTCCATAAAATTATGCCATATAAGTAGCTTAAAGCTGGAAGGGATCACGATGCTCTTGTCTGGCCTTGGACCTGATACAGGTGAAACCCACTTCCCATCCACCTGAAGTTCACCTTGTCTCAACTTCTAGACATTTATCCTTTGCATACAACACAGTTGTAGGTGAAACACTCAAAGACACATGCTGTCTTTGCCACGACATCCCTACTTAGGGCACTCATGTCCCCTCTCCAAAGGGTCTCTGCTTCCAGGCACAAAGTCATGAGGGACTGGATAAGGTGCATCCAAGCATACCCGCTCGAACGCGACTTACTCAGTAATCCAGACAATTTTGTATGAAGTTGCGTAGGACCCAGCAGACAGAGTGGGCACAGAGCAGCAATTTTCTGGCTACTTCAAGAGGCTAACTGCAACATTTAATTACGCTAACCACAGGTACACAGTAAAAATAATAATAAAAAAAAATATGAAAACTGCTTTTCCCTGACGTTTCTACCTGTTCTCCTGGACGCTCAGCCTTCTCACCTGCATTACGCTGAGCGTCTCCGCTTGCTGCATTTTGCTCAAGATAGCTCTCAGGATCTGGTCCAGATTCTCTCCCAGCTCACTTCCGGCTTTGGAAATTAACGTGGAGACTAATCTGCCCACAAAGGCAGCAGTGAATTCTGAGGTCCTTGGATCTAGCAGCTGGCTCACCACCTGCATCACATACCACAACCCATTGTGGCCTTGTTCATCATGCCATTGCGCAATTTGCTCCAGCGCCACCGAGACGTACGCACGCAGACACTCGCCACCATTCTAAATGAGAAAATCATTGCATTAGAATTTTCCTTTCTCCCTTCTACCACCCCCAAAAGATCGTTAGCCAAGGTGAAAACAATGGGCAAACTAGTGGCACTCTGTAAAAAATCCAGGTTTTCTACATGCAGTAAAATGATTGCCTGAACTTAAAAATATTTTCACAAGATTTCAGTTCAACATGAATTCAGACACTCCTCACTGCCCATGCAACTCTCAGGTGGTCTTTGTATTTACTAGATGATCCTGCTGAAATAGCTGCATTTTTGTACCATCCTTCTCATTCAGATAAATTCCCATGGACTCTGACAAATAAGAAAGACAGCAAAGCGCACCATGAACCAAACAACCCAGCAGCCAAGCTGCAACTTTTKTATCTTCTTAAAACAAAGATAAAGCACAGCATAAAGCATGCTGGTCTCTAACTTATTCTTACCGTTTTTCAACCTATTCTTACTGGTATGTTGTTTAAGGAAAGCCATTGCTATTGCCTGTATTTACACAGCAAAGAGCAGCTGGAATATAAAACTCTCTAGGTAAGGAAATTGACTTTATTACTTACAACAAAGCTAGTAGCTGGGAAAAAAAAACAACCTTGACATTTTAGCCTCAGAAGGTCTCCCCTCTCCCTCCCCAGCAAATACTCTTGGACATCACCAAGTAACAGGAGAGGCCACCAACAATTATACCTTAGATATGCACTGCTACTTTTTGAAATGTATCATTGCTCCCTCCCCATCCCTTATCTGAATCAGTCAAAAGAAAGTTTAGTAGAGGAGAAAAAAATACAGGCAGGCAGGAACTGGTCACAGAGCAAGCAAAGAAGCATCTAAGCTCCCAGAGAGTGCGCTAGAAAGCTCGATTCTGAGGGAACCAAAACCCAAGAGCCAGCTACACTCAACACTCCTCTCTGCCTGAGCTATCAGGACAGCTTTTCTTCCAGACAATCCTTTCCCTTTGCCGTGATAACAGGAAAAAAAAAAAAAAAAAATCTTTTCCTCCCCTTCCCATCTTTTCCCATCTAAATGAATATAAGAGAAAACTGCTAGAAGCAAGATGCAGGCCAGGGTCCTTTGCTCAGCTCAYGTCTGAGAATGCTTCTGCATATAGCCTCTGCCATTATTAAGTGTCATGAAAAGGTTAATTATGAAGGAATAAGAGCGATCCAGAAACCTAAAATAAAGATCAAGGCTACTGGTCTACCCACTCTGATCCTCCAAATTAAGGAATGATTAATAAAAGTCATTGCAACCCTGGAACGGCAATACTTTATTGATAAACTAGAAGTGGTTGAGATTCCTAAGGAGCTGCCAACATAGCTACTGGCAAGCAAAGCCTGGGCTCTCCTAAAAGCTATGTCAAGTGTCTGACTTGGTCACCTATCTTGGACTCTAATAGCCCTGCAATCCTTACTGCTGCCCATAACATTACCTGCATGGTAGCATTGTCATCTGTGTTCAAGCTGCACTGAGCCACAGCAGGGAATGCTTGGCAGATCAGGAGCTGGGACAGAGGAGGTTTTGTATTCCTCACAACTGTGGTCAATATATCAATAGAAGTCTGAAAGGAAAAAGCAAACAAAAGCACTGTTACAACAGCAGCTTTTGTAGGCCAAGTCAGCATTTCCCACCACCACTGCAAGCATCAAAGGTGGACGGATGTGATCCAGTACCGAGATCACATCCTGGTATTACATACCAGCAGAGGACCTTGGAACCATGAACTCAGAGAGTCACTATATTTGACACAGACACAATGCAGCGCACTGTAGAATTTCAAGGCCATTTAGATATTAGAAGAAGTGTAACTACTTAATGTGGTACACAGTTCCATAGTGATGAACAGTATCCAAATGATTGCTAATCACTACAGTCAGAGAACTGATTAGCCAGTACCGCCCGTTGCTGATCTGTTTATTTTATATTGATTTAACTACCTACTAGGTGATTGTTACAGGTGTAGCCAAATTATAAGTAGACTGATAAAAATACCTTAAATTCCTTACACATTTTCTACACTGTCCAGGTTTAATGTTTTATAAATGGACTTTTTATAGAAAGCATAAACCTGTATAATTTATCTACAGTAATTTATATGTGATGCTTTAAAGTCTCAGAAAAAAAGTGCAAGAAACTAAGTCAGGTACTCTGCTGGAGAACATTCCACCACAAAGGAGAAACTGTTGCTGGTGAAAGCTGCTATGTCAAAAGAAAAATAACTAAGGATACCCTGCAGAGACTGGCAGGAGGCCACAGGAACAGAGTTTAAAGTTAACTTTTGGGAGCATCTCCCCCCACCTGCAGGTTGCCTTCTCTCCACAAAGAAACCTCTCAGAAGCACTGAGGTCACTGTTCCACAGCAGTTTAAAAGCAACCTTTCTATTCTTTGCATGCCAACCATCCTATATGTTAAAGGACAGGGAATCATCTCCTGCTAAGACCATGTACCGCTATAGCACTTACTGCACAAAGCCCTGCAGGAATCTTGTCAGCAGGGGCCTGCATGATGCTGACGAGAGTTGGTATTAGCCTCATCTGCATTGGACCCTGGCAGGCTTCTATCTGAGCTAGCTCCTTAAAGATATCTTGGGCAAGAGAAGCAACAACTGGATCTGGAGAGAGAAAGCACCATGTACTAAAACATACTAACAAACGTATCTTAACTTTTGCTACCACTGTTTCAAATTGGCAAAGCAGTTAAGTTTCCCTTATGGCTTTACTATACGAATCAATATTCAGTTGGTTATTACTTATTAAGCTTTCAGCACGCTTTTAAATGCGATGATAAACTTGACGAGGACCCATTAGCAAAAACAGTTGTACTTCAAAAGTGCAATTTGAATGCATACCATTACTGTATTTCAGAAAGATTGCAATTGTGAAGGGGCAGATTTTGTTCTCCACACTGGCGGTAAATGCTGGGTCTACTGTACAGACAATGCAGAGCGTCTCCATCACAAGGTTTAGGACCTCTGAACTGAACTGAGCTGCCAAGTGGATGAGCCCATCAAGAATGCTAGGAAGGAAAGGCTGCAACACATGGGTGCTCTCAGAGATCTTCAACTGGTCACAATAGCTAGACAAGAAATTCATGACAAAAATGCATAAAGCATATATTAAAGGGATTCATACATTTACCACCAGAGGATATATAAAGATCACTTCACCCCACCCCTTCCCCTCCGCCACATTCACTGCTTTAGAGCTTTTTCCTTCCTTGACTCCACTACTTCCTTGATCTCTCAACAGCTCAGCTATCCTTCCTCCTCATTCCATTCCTAAATGGTTCTTAGATGCAGAGTTGAATCAGATGTTACCAGGTTACACCTCATCTTAGTAAAAAAACTAAAAAAACCCCAACCACCTCCAAACTGACCCCCCTCCCCCCAACTCTTGAGATCTACCACCAAAGGAGAAAACTTGAAAAATGTCAAGGAAAAACAAAGTGACCCAAGTCAGAGAATCACTGCTTACAAAGTGTTTTAACTACCAGGTTCTGCAGGTGACATTAGGAAGGACAATTATCTAAGTTTCTGCCCTTGTTTACTCATTATTCTTTCAATGTAAACAGAAGATAAGGTGGATTCTGGACAGAAATGCTATTAAAATACCAGCTTTATATTACCTGTCCTTGGAGCTTTAGGATATTCTAGTGTCTGCTTACCCCCAGATAGCTCTGACCGCAGAGATTCGGACAGAAGGAGGTTGGGTCTCGTGCAGACCACTAACAGTTGCTTGCAGGAACTGCTGGATTAGTTCTGGAGACATAGCTACAGTAAAACGACTGGCAGCCCAAAGAGCACGACCCAGGAGAAAAGGGGACACTGAAAAAAAAAAAAAAAAAGAAAAAAAAAAAAAAAAAAAACCAGTGGTTTCAGAATAAGTTCTATAATTTTGAAACTTAGCTGCTTCCACTTGTTATGCAAGATTTGTCATCCCATTGGGAAAATAAGATACAACACAGAACAGAAGACTAGTATGAGGGAATACAAAGTGCTTTTGTTCACAGGCAAAATCTAGATTTTCTTAATTATTCCAAAGAATAATTTCTCATTTGTTGAAAAAACTTCATGTCTTAGCTAGTTACACTTGAATCAGTACAGTAGTACCTGCTTTGCTGATCTTTGGAAAAAAAACAAAAAGAAGAGAAGGAATGCTTTTTCCAGCAATCCCTGTTAATCTAGCTCAATATTTTGTTTTGTTCACTCCAACAGCAGCAAATATGAAATGCTCAGGAAAAAGAACAAGAGCAATAGAGCAGGTATAGAATGAATCTTCCCCAAGTGCGCTTTTCTAGCTTCCAGTCATCACTTCAGTTACCTAACATTATGTTTAGCAGCACTAGRAAAGAGTGAACACTCATTCTCTACTCACCTGTTCTACACTTATCGTGATATGAGGTACCTTTATCACACCTACCCTTCCACCTTTCAGGCGGAACTGTCCTTATCTATGTAGGCTATCCTCAAACAGATATTGCTTACTATCTCTCAGTATACTTGCTGCCATTATTTATACCCCCTGCAAATACTCTTGTATCTGTTTTAAGATGAAGATGTCAAAAACTGCATGCAAGATGCATAAGTAGTAAGTTTTGTTTTCTGAACAAGTATTAAAAGGAGCAAACGTTTCATTTGTTTAATTGCTACTAGTAAACACAGAACGGATATTCTCTAAGAATCATCTATACTGACACCAGGACCTCTTTCTAAAGCCCAGTATCTCCTTTACAGCAACATCACATAAATGAASAGCTAAAGTTGTTTCTTCTCATATATTCCAGTTTGCACTCTATTTCCATATTCAAAATTACCTCTGAAAAAAGGAAAGAGAAATTCTTTGTAATCAGCCAAATAAATTCCTGCTCTGATGAAAACATCCAGCAATCTGCCTTTTCTACATTAACACAACTTATCGTGGAATCACCAATACTGCTTATATAGGCTCTAACTTCCTAAAGTTTAATTTGCAAGCACTTTAGAGGTCCACTTTTCAACAGCTTTGGCTTTCCTAAACACTGGTGTCCAACAATATAGAAACTAGAACCCTAGGGAGTTCACAACTTTCCTAGTTGAGCAGGATCCTGTTATTTGAGTTTATCTGGTATAACGAGGATCAGCCCTCAGGTGAAAGAAAACAAGATGGTACAGCACTGCAGGAATTCTGAAGCCCATGAAATACTGTTGGTGTCTTTGCCAGGAACAGATAAAAGGGAATGGAGCAGTTATTTCCCATCAAGTTCCCCACATAAATCTCCTTTCCATCTTCAAGACCTACAGGCTCAAGCATCCAGACAATAGTGAATTCCAACTGAAACAATAGCATCTCACATTTAAACAACTCATATTAGACCTGATAGCACTTGCAAACTGAGAAGATAAGTTTTAAATCCTTTCATGTGTACAACATGCACAACTGCATTCCAAAATGCCATATGCATGCAGCAACCTGATAGATCAGGTATTTTTATTTGTAATGAAGAAACTCAACTCTGAGTAACGGCAAGGACCAATGTACCTGAAAGGTTTAGGTCAGCGAGAACAACATTTGTCAGGAAGCCATGCATATCAAAATGTATTCTACCATTCTTCACACTGTCTGTAATAATAGATTTCACAGAGCCCAGGGCCAACATGCAAGCTTCATGTATCTTCCACCTGCAAAAGAATTCAGAGACCTTTAAGTTTTCTCCTCATCATCGCCTCCATAAAGTGAAACAATTAAGATTTTCTGGTCTAAGCTCCCACAACTATCTTCTTGATCCCCAGAGTATCAGAACAGGCCTGGAAAGAAATGAACATTCAAAAACCTCCACGATGGGGACCTGGAGACTCACCATGGATAGGCAGCATTCTCCATCACTTTTTAAACTAATAGTTCAGTGAACATTACTTCTTGTAATACTTTTTGTTCTCATAATAAAAACAAAATGAAATAACATGAGAATCTAGTGTGAAGGCTTAGGTCTCCAGCTGTGCCTTGCTTGATTATTCTATACTCAGAAGCACTGAGAGATCAAGTACATTGAWGATTCAATAATTTCTATTTTTGTATTACATTTTGATAATTACGATGAAATAGCGTTTGGAGCAAACGACAATTCTCGTTGGTTTTATTTGTGAAGCATTAAGACCACCAGAAGTCTTTCTTAATGCAAATTGAACATACTTTAAGTTCACCAAATTCAAAGCACACAGAGACTTAATGGTATATTTTGGGGGGATGGTGGGGGGCTCGCATAGGGTCTGATTTCTCAGACTTACAGTTACTGGTCTATACAGAGAGCAGCTAATCCAACACTAATATTCAAAATAATGATTTAGTCCAGTGTCCGCGTTTATGAAATTCAAAGAGAATAGTTATGGAAGAGCAACAAGGTGTTCTTTAAATTCTCCTCAAGTAACATTAGAGATTGCAACTAAAGTTTTCAAAGTGAACACATACATCTGTGTACAGCATCTAAATCTCTTCCTTACATCAAGTAGAAAAAAGTATGCCTGAAATTGAGCTTAATTAACTGAACAGCAGGCCAATTTCTCTTCAGGTCACATACGTTTTTAACCATAGTTTTCAATTATATATTTTAGGGACTGTCAGAGGTCTGGAGGGAGGGAGGGAACGAGCCTGGGGACAGCTAGTTTGTGCTAGGAATTGGTGAAAGTATTCCAGGTGAAGACTTCTGTATATGGCTTGAAAACTGTTGCACGTCCTTGTTCTTCTTCTGATCAAGAGTCCTCAAATTTCATTCTTGTCCACCAGCAGCAACATCATGAAATAAATGCAAATAACTTGTGCCACATCCAATACCGTAAAAGAACCTGTCATTCACACCGGTGTCCTGCCCGCCGCCCCATCTCCTTACCAGTGCTCAGCACCATTGTTTTTAGCCTGCTCAGCTTCTTGCAAATGTCTTGTAGCTGCTGCAGCCAAAGCAGTTGCACTTTCATTTTGGAAATCAGCAGCCACAGCCTGTGTGGAGGGAAGTGATAATGCTTATTTGTAAAGATTTTYGAAAGCCGCACTTTTCTCCAGCTGCCCCATTTGAACCTAAATATGCAATGACTTTGAGTACAGGTCACAACTATTCTTTTTCACTTGCATTGTTCTTACTTGTTATTTTAGTTGCTTATAAATGCAGAATGCTTTTCATACCAGCAACAGATCCTGTGCAGCAATCCTCACTGTATAGGAAAAAGTATCATCATCTTCATCCTCCACAAACTGTTGTGGATTTGCAGTCCAAACTTTTATCTGGAAGACAGAAAGGGACAATCTCAGTGTTGCAACACTGCTTTCAGATTTTTCTCTGCCATACAATGTCCTCAAAGGCTTCTTCGACTGTTTTTTTTTTTTTTAAATACATATTCCAATTCATACTACACAAAATAAAGCATCTAAAAAGAAAAAAAAAAGAGAGAGACTGAGCAGAGCATGCAGACCGGATAGTATTTTCTCTTGCACTCTTCATGAGAATGAAAGATCAGAGTTAGACTTAGGGCTCCCTCTCCTTTACACTAACATCAAGCTCAGATATCAGAAAGAAACATTCCAGCTGAAGCCAAAGAGAACTGTGGGAGTTGATACTTCTCTTTCCTCTTATAAATCTCAATCTTGTATTTCAGTAATTAGAGAGAACCTCTCCTTTTTCAAAAGTTTCTCTAAGTTCATCTTGCTCTTTGCTTCCTCATTTGCAATCAGAATTTGAGTGGACTTATGACTGACCTGGAATCATCACTACACAGAGGACTTTACTTATAGATGAGGAATGGAAGAAGCAGATGAATCTTTAACAGACTGCCTCTTTTTATGCATGCCTACCTAAACAACAGAAATTGAAGATGGCTGTCAGCTTTGGGAGGCCAGGAGTCATGCAGAATTTCAGTGAGTTGTATCACACTGCTAGCACCATCCCCTCACTATCAAACAAATCCAATCACCCCGTTCACAGGATAATCCACATTTTCACAGTGTATTTCTTCATTTGCTATCCATGTTACCACAGAGAAACATTTTGATGTGACTGTCCTAATTCCTGGCACAGCAGAGTGACAGAACAGCCTATTAGATTACAACAGCTTCCATCCACTGAAATACTTCCTACGACATTAGCTGTTTTAAACCTCTCATCTCATTTGCTTTCTACACTAGGTAAATGTGCTCACCTGTTCCTCTGTGATCTGCATGTAAAGAAGGATGTAATAGATCAGCTCTGGCAAGGCTTTCTTCACTGTGCTCTTAAATTTAYTGTTTTCCAACAAGGCATGAACAAATTCAAATATGCTGAAAACTAGATTTTCAAAGCCCAATACTTCACCTGAAGTAAGTGAAAACAAAGAACATGACTGAATATGCCAGCATACAGAAAGATATAAATRGGTGTCAGATATAATTACAAACTGTTAGCATGTTGGACAGAATAATTTTTGTTCTCACCTTTGGAATAGCAAGGGCAGCAGTTCCAGGAGGATGTCTGACCTCAACCCTTCCTGTTTTCCTCCCACCTCATTGCACGTCCCTCATTTAAACTGATCAAGCCCAACCTAAAACCTGTTCAGCTTTCTTTTGTCCCATTACTTTCACCTCAAGATTGTTGCAGAACTCCCTGAGTTTTTAGAAACTCTGAAGTTACACAGCTTCATTCATCACAGTCATACTAAACGTGCAAAGAAAGTAAGGTATACTGTTCTAATACCATAAATGTACCATTAAGCATGAATTCCTAAAGTACTTCTGTCACTGTTTTGGTAACAGTAATATTTAGGTAAGCTTCATTTCCATTCCTCTTTAAAATAAAGTGCAGTTCAGCAAGTTCTTACCATCAGAATCCACAGGGTCCTCCACCTCTTCTGTATAATTTACTTCTGTTCTCACATAAGTGGACAGAGTTAAGTAAATACGCACATTTCTAGAGAGCTGCATCTATTTAGAAATTTCTTTTCAAATTTTCAAATTTTTGTAACTTTAAGAAAACTATCACTTTACAGCATAGTTAATGTTTCAAATGGAAGATATGCTACAKAAATTTCTAATTCTGGCCATTGCTGAGCTCCAAATAGACTTTAGTACCTCCTTTAGAGATTGTCTGTTTCATTTAAACCAAATCCTTCAAGAATTGTAACCTAAAGCTTCATCTTTATTAAAATGTTGAGAATGAAATCACTCAAACTCARTCTTTCCATGAAAAAATAAGCCAATTCAACAATTCACTGCTGCCTAAGAGTAAGGACCCACTCCCATACTCAACCTCTGACTAATGCTACTTTTCCAGTTTCAATACCCCTTTCTAAGCCCTAATAGCATACCATCCAATATATAGCACAATTCTGAAACACAAAACTGTGCAGATAACTTTGTTATGAGAAGGGCTAGATCTATATCTCTAGGAAAATAGCCACTGATTAAATTGTATAGAAAAATCTCAGTCAACCTTCACACTATTATTGCAACATAGTGGCTATTTCTGGCCATTTTTATACCAAAAGTTTTTTTAAAAAGCTACAAGAGAGCTTGGTGTTAAGATTACTGTTTCACAGTAAAAGGCTAACAAAAGTGACCTTTGAATTAATTATTTATGTAAAGATTTGCCTTGTCATTTTGCATGTTCTGGGAAAACTACCAACAGAGCAGATTGTGTTGCAATGTAATGACTAAGTTAAAAAAAAATCAAAAGGTAAATCAAATACTTCAGCAGCCATTACTAYCACCGTAGCAAGGAACACTGTCGATTTTCCTTTACCTGAAGTCTTTAAATCACATCTAGGCATCTTTTTGAAGAGGACATTTTTCACCCCAAAACTGTGAGAAATAATGCAGAGATTGGAGAGAATTCTAAAGCCAGTATAATATGGGCACTCACATTACTGATCATAACTGACTTTTAAACAAAAAGAAACATTACTGAACCTATTGAAGTAACAGACATATCCATTAAGTGTATACAAGAGATTCCTATATTCTGTCTGTCACAGTGGACTACTCCATGTATAATGCTCTTCGATCATGTTCAGTTCCTTATTGCATATGAGAAACAGCAGAGTTTGCGCCCATCTGTCCTAGTTCAGACCATTCACTGCAAAGGATATAAGGCTGCGCTTTCTGTAAGGGTATTCCAAACTATGGGCAGGATCTGCTGCATCGATGAAATCATGTGCTTTGGATAATTTTTCACTAACGCTGTCACAGCCTGGAAAAAAAAATAGAGGGGGTGGGGGGGAAGAAAAGAGCATCAATCAGAAGCAAAACCAGGGAACATCACCACAAAATAGTCGCAGGCTGCAGTTTCATGAACAGTTGAGATGCTCCAGTGTTTTGTTGCTACCAAAAAGCTAAAGGTCTCCTCCGCGTCTCACTCCTAACCACGCAGTCCTTGTCCCCTGCCCTTGTACAAACAGACCTCTCACCACAAACTACTTCAATGTGCTAACAAAGGAAGAACAAATTCAACAGTTTGTCATTGAGCAGCAATGATGTTGCATATCGCTGCAGGGTACATTAATGGTTACAAGAAAAAAAAAAAAACTCATTCACCTTCCAGAAAGAAGAAAACAATTCTACAAGAAAACAATTCTAATACTTGCATCACTGTCACTGTGGCTGTCAAGAGCAGGCAGCCAGACATAATTCAGAGACACACAGTTTGAGATTGAATCTAGGAGGTGTTAGATGCATTACAGAAGAGAGCTGCTGACAGAACTGGCCTCTGGAAAAAAAAACAAAACAAAACAAAAAAAGAAACCTTCAATTTCTAAAGGTGCTGGCAGAGGACATGAATCTGATCTGCAGGGCTGATGCAAATTCAGCACGCCACAACAGCATTGAAAGAGGCTCATTTCATACACCACTACTTACGAACCCCATGCAAGTTATTCATAAGCTGTACACCAAGCCAATCCTTCCAACCAGGAGGAAGCATAACTAGAGTGGTAACAGAGCTTTTCAATTCAATAGCTCTGCAGTTGGAGCAAGAGCAGACTCCATCTGCAAGTTCATCACTTTCCTGCAGCGCAAGTCATTAAAAAAAGTACTCTCTCCTGTCAAATGTTGTATTTCAAGTCTGGTCTCTCGTTCTGCCAATTTCCAGTGCTTGTTTGAGCTAAAAGAATTGCTTTACAGATATCCTCCTCTGCCAGCTCACACGGATCATTCCACCACCCCTTAAATACTCCACAAAATCCATACTCATCTTTAAGGGCAAAGTCAAGCTGCTTTCCAAGCAGGATGCTTAACAGCTAAGTTAGGCAGTAATTGACTGCATCCATACTTCTAGCCTGAGACACTGTACAGACTCACTGAAATCACTGCTGGGGGAGCACTTAGACAACTTCTTAACTCCCTGCAGCGATTCTGCAAGCTAACATTTGACTGCATTTCAACTAACTGCTCAGCACCTCTTGAAACCCCCCTTCTGTAGCTCTCTGTTAAAGCCTTTCGTTGCTCCACCTCCTGCTTGGGTCTTTAGACAGCATGCAGCACATTGTAGAGACGAAATCCTCAAATGAGTGGATAAAATCCTAAAATATGCACTAGCAAGCAGCTGGAGAGTGCGTTCAAGCCAAACACTGAGCAAGAGCTCAGCAGGTGCAGATAATGTCCTCTGCTCACAAGCTTAAACTTACCCTCAAGACACCGGCTACCATCTACCGTTCCATACAAGAACATGATGGTAAGATTAACTGCTTTTCATAACTAGTTTTCCAACAGAAGGAGAAGTTATAAGCATAACTTTTCCCACCCAGCTCACATGCAGCTGTCAAAAGAGCTGATTTTATACATAAGCAAAGCAATAAGGTTCTAAAATACTTCAGACTGTTGGTTAATTGCCACTTTGGATGCAATTGCTGCATGTTAAGTATATCATAGTTGTATTCCCAAGTCATAAAATCTACCTTAACTCTATTATCTGTCATGTTTAATCACAATATTTCCTCTCAAAGCAATCAGTAGTGGCTTATTTAACAACAACAAAATATGAATTAGGACTCAAGAATCCATTTAGTTGCAACACATTCAGTCTCAAATCAATTCAATTCAAGATAAACTACCAAACAACAAAACAATGAATTACACTGGTGTTATTCTGTTTCCAGCCTTCATGGTCCAATATATTTTTGTGTTAGTATTCAAGAATCTGATCTGAAATGTATTTGACATATATAATATTTGTGATTTATTTGACATATATACTATATCAAACACTAATATACAGAGAAAAGGATGACATCTAATGCATCAGGAATTGACTTGTTAAAAAGTCAGTTACCTTAAATTTTCTATAATCTCCAACTAGAATTGAATTAGTTTTGAAATATTAGAAGTCTAGTGCAAACTAGAAACAGATCAGACATTTTCTTAAAGGAGTTGAAAAGCTACTGAAAGGCTTGAGGGCCTTGCTTCAAAAGTCTGTGAGAAATCTCTTCATGGGACAACACCGAAGTCATGATTAAGGCTCCAGACACATGGCACTTTTGCAAGCTCCTCTGTTAAGAAGAGGGCTTAAGGAAGTGTTATCACAGCCTTAAGTGTGCCAGAACGGCTGCTCCTATGAATGTTTGAAACACATGAAAAAGCAAAATCAGCCAGCTCAGACCTTTGCTGCCTCAGCTCCCACTGGTACAAGTCAAAAGTCATACATAAACTAACCTAATCTAATGGCTAATCATCCAAAGCAGAGACCCAGTAATGATGCATCCAACCACTGCGGGAGAGACCACATTGGCTCAGATGTTGTAGATCAGTCAAGGTGGGCCGGCCTCTGGGAACAAAAGGGGCCATGAGCCCTCCAAGCCTCTCATCTCTTAGGTTTGAAGGCACCAACTTTGCTTCTGGTAACTTCTTCTAAACTTGTGACTACATTCGGAAAGATTCTGGAATAAATTAATAATCCGTGGTTCACCACAACGTGATCCAACCTAATTACTTTCTTCAAAGGATAGCTGTCCTAGTGGATCAGGCAGAGGCATACACTTCAGTACTACTCAGTACGGCTTTCAACACAGTCCTGCATAATAGTCTTACATGGAAAGTAAGACAACTCATTTTAGATCACAGCTGCTTCTGATTTCCACTGGGAAATCTATTCACCTTGGAAGAYGGTTCTCTGAAGAGATAGAGGGGAAGAAGGGGGGGGGGGAATCTTTCCTGCTCTAGCACTCCATTGGGGGGGGGGGGACAGAGCTGGGTTCACATCTACTTGAAAATTTACTATCAAAGAAATCTTTGTGACACTCTCCCCATTGCATCAGCATTACAAGGGGTCATGCAAGGATCTCATCTGTAGAGCTGCCTTAAATAATCCCCCAAGGCCTCTCACTTCTGTTACAATGACTCTGAAATACGCCTTCCTGGAAGGGAAGGCAATTTACAGGTCTTTCACTTGAACCTATTTTTCTTTAGAAAACTGGTATCATTAGCTTAGTAACTCTAAGTGAGGAAATCATGACTTGCCTCTAGCCAACAGCTAGAGTGCTCATGTCCCCCTAAAAGCCTGCTACAAACCACTTGTCACCAGGTATCCTAAATTTATTGTTTAAATTCATATTGACTTTCTGTTGCCTTTAATATCACACAGCAGTTCAGATTAATGTCCTTTCTTGCGTGGTGCCTCTGTCTAGCAGTGGCCAAAAGCAGGTGCCCAAAATTAAGGAAGAGCAAGAACATGATGACTATTCCTCAAGTATTTCCTGAGCCTCTGACATCTTTCAAAAGACTACTGCTATACATCTGTGCAGACATAAAGTACAAATAGCTCCAATTTCAGTAAGGATAGTTATCTAAACAACAAAAAAGGCTCTAGCTTGCTGCAGAATATGTGGATATAACATTGACAGAAGAGCTGGTCTACAGTTAGAGTGAGACCAGTGCTTTCACTTCAGGCTGAACCATAGTTCTCTATTTCCTAATCACCCAAACAAAATTATCTTGAATCAGAAATACAGCCATTCTTGAGCTGAAGCCTATTCAAACAGAGATTCCCCTGCAGAGTATCCCCAAATCCCTTTATGTTAACTTCCCAGTTTACTACCATCTGTCACAGGTACCCCAGCGTATTGCCAGCAGACGGGATAATACCATAAAATGTGCTGTTCTTGTCGCACAGAGGGAAAACACGTAGAAAACACTGCAAGGCAGTTTCAACAAAACCTCCAACAGCCTGTCTCAAACTCTCTTCTGCTCCATTCTGCGCAGTGGGGAAACGTACTTCTACTGCTTCCAGATGACAACATCTGCAATCCCCTCTTGAGAAAAGGCAATAGGAGCAGAAGTGAGAGAATGCTGTAAGCAGGGTACTGCCTCTAACAGGGCTATGGAAGCAAATTGAACATCACAGTAGCTGCCAGCTTATACAGTATAATAGCACCCCTCTAAACCTCCGAGCACATGTGCACACGGCAGTGTGCACTGCCAGCTAGTCACTGTGAAAAGCTTCTGATGCTTGTCGTCAATAATGCTGCCTTATCGTTTTCCTTAGAAAACATGGCTGAACAGGCCTCAGCTGCCCATCTTCATGCACCCCAACACTACCGCTCAAATCTCCTAGATCTTTTATTTCCTTGCACATGTGCTGAGGTAAGGATTTAGTTCGGCAACTCATGTTTTTGAGCTTTTCTAATTTTCTTTCCTATGTTGCAGACAATCCATACTAGAACTCCAGCATTTTCCCAGCTGTTAAGGAAAGCACCTTACCTACGCTGGCACTCCAAACCACAGTTATTTGGCTACATAAACTGATGCAGGGGTAACGCTCTGCAATCCAATCTTCTTTCCTTTTTAAGGGAAGTGGGAGAGCACAAAGACCTTTGATTGCTAATTTGCAGAGATAAGTAATAATGAACAAACAAGTTCTGGAAAAGCACCTACACAAAAGCAGCTTTTAAAATTTCACTGCAGCAGAATTCTGCATTATCTTTAAAACAAAGATATTTAACTACTGAGTACTGTGTCCAGACTAGCTATATCTAAAATGCCTTAGATCAGCAAATGACAAAGATATCCCTATGGATCTCATCATAGATATCTTCAGTACAGAATGATTTATTTCCATGTTCCCTGGCACTGGTAGCCAATAAACTTTACAACTCACAACACAGCCAGTACTAGCAGAGATAACATGCACTCAGGTTTCTCTGTTTTCCAGCATAACTATTCCAACTGACAACATATTAACAGAATCACAGAATGGCTGAGGTTGGAAGGGACYTCTGGAGATCATGTAGTCCAACCCCCCTGTTTAAGCAGGGTCTCCTAGAGAATGTTAGACAGGGTTGTATCCAGGCGGGTTTTGAGTACCTCCAGAAAAGGAGACTCCAAAATCTCTTTGGGCAAACTATCCTAGTGCTCTGTCACTCTCACAGTGAAGAAATTCCTCCTCACATTCAGGTGGAACTTCCTCTGTTTCAGTTTGTGCCCCCTGCCTATTATCCTGTCACTTGGCATCACTGAAAAGAGTCTGGCCCCACCTTTTTGAAACCCCCTGCTTAAGGTATTTGTAGACATTGATAAGATCCTCTTATATAAATACTTTCAATAAAGAAATGATTAGTCTTAACTGACTTACCTTTAAGACCTCCATCTTAAATCCACTATCCGATGTAGGCCCATCAGGCATTTGCAGAGCCTGAACAAAGGCCTCTGTGAACTGCTGCACCACAGGAAAAATCAGGACTTTGGCCGCACCCTGGTTAAAATCAAAGCAAGCACATGTGAATTCTAGATACAGGAACAGATACAGTCACACATCTGACAAGCAAAGCATTAAAAGCAAAGGAAATTGTGCTTTTCTGCTACAAAACAGAGGCTCATGAGAACTGCAGAATGTTGTAATGTCACATGAAATACTAATTTTGGATATCACTACATATAAATCCAAACAATCTGGTCAGGAGAGTCTCAGGTGTAAGTCACTTCCAGTCAAAGAAGGTACTTTGATTTGGTTAGATGACTCTTGTCCTGCACTCTGCTGACTAGACCAAAAAAAAAAAAAAAAAAAAAAAAAAAAAAAAAAAAAAAAAAAAAAAAACCAACCAACCAACCAACCAAACAAACAAAAAAAAACACGATTAAAGTCGAACTCTGAGAATGGCATTCGCCTCCCTCTGAGCCACTCTCCCAAAAGCAAACAAGCTCTTTGTGAGCTGAGTATCACCAGCCAGCCTGAGAATTACTGTGATGATTCTTCCTAGGAAATTTAAGTATTTTTCCAGCTGTTAAAGCACTTCATAAGCAGTGCTTGGCACAGCAGTTAATACTGGACAAAAATATCTTTACTGAGACTATTTGTCATAACTCCATATGTAAGACAACTAAGTTATATGCTTAATTCACCTATGAAATCTCACCTTAATGCTTTAAACAAAGACTATTTATTGAAATTTGAGTTATGAAAAGCCAGAAACAGTTTTGTTTATGGTCTAAATGACACCTCCACCTGGTCTCCAGAATAAGACAAAGGGAAGTGACTACATACTATCTTTTGGAAATTGGTACAGTTTTCAGGATATTATTGTAAAAGTGACTTAGTGCAGTAGAGATACTATGTAACTACTAGAACTTCGTAAAAGATTACACTGAATTAAAGTGCAAACAGGAAGAAAAAAAGCAGATATAGCCACCCAGCACAGACTTGTCCATCTAGACAACGCTAGATTAAGAGTGTTGTCCATTCCCATCCTCTACCACCCAAATTTTTAAAGAATTATTCAGCATCTGGGGAGTGCTGAGAAACCTACTTGTCAGAGACCATATAAAAATCCTTGACCTCCTCAGAGCTAGATAGGAGACCTATATGCATCAATTGCTTAGTGGTTTAATTAATTGCCTATTCTTCTTTAATTTTTTCCCATTGCCTCTTCAAGAACAACATTGCTGACACGTATGCTAAAGCAATCAATTAAATATCAGGAGCTTGTAACCAATGCCTACTCCAAGGGCCAGAAAGCTGCCCATCACAACCCAGACTGCCAAGGTCTGGCAATTATTTAGGACATAGCTTTTGGTTGACAGGTGTGAAGTGTTTGACAAGGATTCCCAGATAAAGGGATGATACACTGTCTCTTCGGCACGTCAACACCCCCGATCTGAGATGGCATAAGAACATCTGTTGATTTCTCTGCAATTCAAAACTCAGTTATTGAGACCAAGTCATAGGATCAAGACATGCAAATAAAAGAGGGAGTTAGCATTTTTACATGTATTTAATCATACTAGCGATTGCAGAATTAYGGTTTATGGAGTACAAAATTCTCCAATATGTTTCATTTTCATAGCATTCCACTCAGTTTGAATTCAATGCATGTTGTAGGGTAAGTTAAACTCTTGCCTTTTCTAATTCCTCCATGTTACAGATCATATGGGCACAGGTGGTAAATATCTCCACTGCACGCGACCTTGTGCGTATACCATACACCTAGAAAAAATTTATGAATATATCAGGAACACAATATACTTTTATTTCTTTTTATTTACTTTTACTTTATTTTGATTCCTTTTTGTTTTATTTTTTCGGCTGTAACATTTCTGCGAGATCACTAGCTGCCATCAATCATCACATCAGCAAAAAAAATTCTTGGAGTCCAATTCTTACTACAATATAGCTTAATCTTTAATCCAATGTTTCTCTCATTAAGAAAGATTCTCCCTAATTCCATCTAGTACTAATCTAATAATGAAGACCATACCTCTGCCATTGTAAAAATTTTGTACATCTCTGGAAGAATAACAGGAGCAACAAGTGGCATCTGTGTGTCTGTCACTTCCCGAGTAAACTCTAGAAAATGAGAAAATACAGGAAGTTATTCTAAAGAAAACAAAACTATGGGCAATAACAACACAGACAATCTGATCTTTGGATAATCCTAAACACATCGAAAACTTTGTTTTATTCTTGACTAGACTATTGCAGTGTGCCCTATCTATGGCAACCCGTGAAGRCCAGCAGAAAAATATGCAAAATAGCAACTATCCAGAAAATAAGGCCTTACAATGGAAGTTCCTTCTGAACTATAACCTATAACATATAATTGACATCAGCACTTCTTCCTTAGCTTTTATGACATCTACCAAGCAACGGAATTTAGCAGTGACCAAAAGGTATGAAACCCAACCCAAAGAAGCAATTCCAATTTCTTCATTTTGCAGTGAAAATGACAACTTGAGAATAACAAAAAGACTGAAGGGTTTCCTATGTCATCCTTGCCAAAGCTCCCATGTACACATACCTGTAAGCACTCGCATGGCTCCATGCACTGCGTTCACATCCCCACTAACCAGCATCTCCATCAAGAGATTAAAAAGCTCAGGCCAGGCTTCAGGCCAGTCCCAATGGGCTATTGCTGAAACCGCATAGGCAACACTTGAGCGCACTTTGCTAATGGATTCTCTCAGTCCATTAGGTAGAAGCTCCCTAATAGCAACTTTTGCCTGTAGAGAATAACATTATTTATCAAAAAAAGATCCTCAACAATATGACAATTTACCATCAAAAACTGTTTTTATACATACAACTGTATCCTGATACAGATTCAGCATTAGTTTTACAAAAAGAACATTCATAAACTTGTACATTTGAACATCCCTTAATTTACTGTGAAAAACTGCATGGTTTTTGTAATGTATCACTTCTCACACAAAACATTCAGGCAAGCATAGAGTAAATAGCCTCTTCAAGGTCACAGCTGCAATTAGATAGGAAGTAAATATCTACATGGAAGATATTCAGGCTTAGCTGAGATAAATTCCCATTCTAGTGTCAGGGGCAGAGTTTGCTTACTTTGGAAGATTTTAGTAAATGAGAACTGGTCACCCAACTCTGAAGGGATAGGAGGAAAAAAAATCAGCACTTAAAACTCAGCTTAATTAAAAGGCAATTAAAAGATGATCTGGTCAACAGTCAAAGTGGTAGAGCTGGAATCTTTAGCCATTATTTCTGTTAAGAAATACTTCTACTGAACAGATTAAATTTGTTGGGTATTTTTAATGAAAACTTGTAGACCTTTAACTTGAAATTTGTCATGGAAAAATAGCTTTCAAGTACCAAGCCAAAAAACACAAGATTTAACAAAAAAGATTGCCATAATTAATATTTTTAAAACCTGTAAAGCAGCTTTCCTTGTTCTTGTAGCAGCAGAAACGTTATGGCTGAGTTTTTCTTGCAGAAATCAGCCCAAGCTTCTCAAGTCTAGTGTTGTTTTAAGCAACTGAAAACAGACTTTTAGAATGGAAAATGCCCAGAAATCTTAACTGAAGCTATTACCTTCTAATAATACATGAGAACGCTTGATGAAGGAGATTTGACACTTAAAATGAACCACAAAATTAACACTCTTTGGACAAAACGTCTCAAAGTGGACAAAACACGGAACCAAGTCTTACCCTTTCTGTGGTCTCTGGAGGTCTAAACTTTTCTGATTGAGAACACCAGTGAGTTTCCACATACTGTTTCAAAATGACGGATGCTAGCTATATTAGAAGAGAGGTTGTGAATCAACAACAGATTTTGCAACCACAGAAAGCATTACCCTGGACCTGTTTGCTTGGTCTCCCATCCCACCATGTCGCCTTTGGAGGGACGACAGGGCAGGCCAAAAGTGCAAAAGTCTTTGCAAAATGGACAAAAAGCTACAGCGGGAGAAAGATGAACTGACAGCCACTTGCTGAGCAAGATGGCCCACTCCATCCTGATGCAAAAAGGCAGCTTTATTCTCCTGAACCTCTAAAAGAGCGCATGCTAAAGGCCACGATTTGCCTGTAACTAAAGAAATAAAGAGCTTAAATCTTCCTTTTCAAAAGGAAAAAGACTTTCAGGAAAAAAAGTTGTTGCAAAGAGAAGCTACATCTCTGCTTGCTGATGCCCACCATCCACCTAATAAAGCTCCTGTGTGTCCATTCCCAGTATGGCACTGTCCCAAGTGCCAATTCAAGARCAAAATAAAGGAAATAACAGGAAACTACCTCCAACATCTCAACTGCAAGCATGAGAGAATACAGTACAAACCAATGAAATTATCAGGTAACTTCTTTTTACAGCTTTACAGCTTCAGCAAAACTCACCTGACGGATGGCCAGAGCTCCCTGGGGATCTACAGTTAGTTCTGCTAAATGAACACCAAATTCTGCAAAGGAAAAAAAAGGGGAGGGGAAAAGAAGAAAAAAAAAAAAAAAGAGAGAAAACACTGGTATCAAAACTCTTATTCCCACGCAGTAAAGCTAGTCAAGATTCTGGAGAAAGATGCAATACCAACTGAATGAGTCACACGTGGGAAGGAGAAGACAATTCCAAAGCAGAGCTTCTCAAATGAATCATGAGCATTAATTCTCCCCCAAGTTCTCTTCACAAACTTTTCCCTCCCCCCCCCCGCAACATCCCATTTCTTTCTCCCATGGTAAAAGTTTCTCAACTCATTTTAATAACAAGCAAATGATTTTAAAATCATAATAAAAAACCTTATATAAAGCCTATCATCACTAGTCAAGTCCCTACACAAGAGACCCATGCAAAAGATACAGGATGGAGTAATTGGGTGGGTTCTCGGTCAGCAGTCCCTTCTCAGACAACCTCCATTCACCCACAGAGTCATTTGGTACCAACGTGTAAGCCGTCCTAAAAGTTACCCAAGGCCAGCTCAGGACACACTAAGGATTTTCCCGTGCAAACTCTGCACTAGCATCTAACACGCCAACACCACAAACAGCTTGTTTAGTCACAAACTCCAGGACTCAGGGGTGTGGAAACTTCTAGATGAAATTTCTTATTGCAAAAAAAGCATGAGCTCCTTTTAAATACAGAGCAAATTCTGCAGCAAAGATAAAAATAAAATGCTTTTGCCAATTCTGATGGCTGAACACAGGGAATCAAAAAAATGAGAAGAGCAGCTGTTCTGGTATAGTAAATCCATATGCCTTGACAAATTTGCTTACTGTTGCAACATTAAGTTCTGAGTAGCTGATGTCTTCACTAAACATTTCATTTACTGGGCTAGTCCACTTAAGAAATGCATTTGCAATGTTTTAACTCTAGGACTGCAGAGCAGAAGGTATGCCCTAAGTTCATCTAGTCCAACCTCACTTCCAGAGATAGGATTAAACGTGCTTAGAACAATTCTTGGCAAAGATGTATTGAAAATTGTTCTCAAAGAGTTTCTGAAACTTTCCCTAGCAACATATTAGAGCATTTCACTAATGTGGTTATTTAAGTTTTTCCTAACATCCACTTAAAAAAAAACAAAAAACAAAAACCACACACTTCACTGAAAAAAAAGCTGATTTTTTTTTCTTTTCCTGTCCAGGTGGACAAGAAATACAATACAGCACAACCTTACTTGTAACAGACTTCTCTGGGGTGGAAGACAATTGCTTCCTTCTTTCCTATGTACACTGAACAAACCCAATTCCTTCAACCTTTCTTCAGAGAACACGCTTAAAGACTTACATGAGCTGCAAAAACAGCAAGCCTCATTCTAAGGTGTACTTAACACAATATAAGATGTACTTAACACAATATTCCTCTTAACTGTAGCAACAGTTACTCTTCTAGCTGTGTGCAAGATTCCAGGCTTGAATACCACATTGAATTTTAGCTGTGTTTTAAAAAGGTATAAATGAACCATGGAGCCCAAAGAAATGCAACAACTTCACACAGTTGCTCTTCATGAATACTCCCAACTCTTTTTTTGCAATCTTTAAATCTGTAATTTTTCAAGTTTACATGCTTTTTTTTTTTTTTTTTTTTTT
>NW_028186381.1:620395-628337 GCF_003343005.1 Rhea americana
TTTTTTTCTCTCTCTCTCTCTCTCTCTCTCTCTCTGATTTCAGGCCATCTCTCCAGTTTTCCACGACCTTCTTAATTTTCAGGTCTGCTCTCCAGACAGACCGCAGTGCCTCCCCACTGCCATCACTGGTAACCTACAAGTGTACCGATGACAAAAACCTCTGCCTTAAAAGCCCTCCGGGTTTGACAGCAAGTCACCGATAACTGCTCCAAGCCCACAAACCAAACAAGATGGATTTATCAAGAAGAGATCACATCAAACCCTATCAGTTGTTTTGCATCCTGTTATGTTTTAGGCACCGGCAAATTGTTTAAAAATCTGCTTCAAGAACCCTCTTAGGGACTGAAGTTAGAGCGAACAGCATATAGTTTGCAGGTTCCTCCTCTCCTCTTTCCAATTACTATTTTTTTATTGCTTTTCTTTTTTGTTGGCTAGGAGCTTTTTATCTGTATTATAGATAAGTGCAATTCAAATCCATCTCTTCATAAGTGCTTCTTTCTCCTACATTTTTTATACCTGACACAGAAGCATCAAGTCTTCCTCCTAAAATAAAGTCTGTAAAAACAAAAGATCAGCAGTGCTTAATGAAGAGCCTGATACATGGGTCACTTAGCAAATACATTTCACCCTTGCTCTGCTTCTCCTCTCCATTAACAAGATATTAATGAAATTCTGCTCCCAAACGCTCCTCCTTCACAGCCAAGCTTCATCTACYGCATAATTAGATGACATTACCTACTAGCTCTGCACCTGCAACTCTTTGAGATGAAAAAAATATTATTAAATGAGCAGGGAGGAATAAATGAGCAGGATTTTCTTGTGAATCGGTGCACTTCACAGACAGCCTCGTTAAAGTCAGCTACCACCAATTACTTTCTGCTTCGTATGACCACACACAGATGGTTCAGGAGCAGCTCCAGATTCTTCTCAGTTGTCTCTGCTGGAGGGCAAAGATAGGAACTGGTTGAAAAAAAAACCATGGCGGCTGTCACAGCCAACCTGGGTCAATCCATGACTCCATGACGGCCAGCGCTCCAAATTAAAACAACATTAAGTTTTCCAAGACCAGATCCAAGRACTTGGGAAGCATCAGAAATTAGGCTCCCTTTACCCAGTGTCTGCCCATCCCATATGCCTCTCAATCTTTAATAACAGGGTCACATACAGTATTTTCTGCAGGATCAGCATTCATCAGCATCAYTGTAGGGCAATTTGGGTTGAAAGACACCTCAGGAGGTCATCTTGTCCAACCTCCCGCTAGAAGCAGGGTCAGCTAATAGGTTAGAGCAAGGCTGATGGACAGCATTTGTAGACAAGACAGGAAAAAAAGTTTGGAGTTGTAAGGAAGAAATACTGAGTAAATATCTAACATTTAGCTGTAATTTTTACTCACTATGTGAATTGGAACTTAACAGTTTCTTTGAAGAACGCCATTAGCATCCATCATGAAACTGAACRACTGCTCCAAAAGTGTCCACTTATTTTCAGAACACCTTTGAAAGCTACAGCTACATCTTCCTCAAGAAGATGGAAAGGTTAAGCTCAAGCTTTTCAAACACTTCTGCTGGTTTCAGGCATCTCACTTAAAAACATTCATCACAGCTTCTCCGTGGTGCTCAACATGTTTACAGCATGTTGCAGGAAAAGAAATGACATACGCTGCTGCGAGTAACCAGTCTTCCTGAAAATCCCACATCATGGATCCTAAGGAGAACATTTCTTGTTTCAATTTCCCACTAGGAATTCTGGTTAAAAGTTTAACTTAAGTTATCCATTCAAAGGATTTACATCCACTTCTGCCCATCATCCACTCCACTGTAATTCAAGTTACAATCAAGAAACCATCCATAAGGCTACAGAGTATGGGCACATTCGTATATTGTCCAGAATCCCTGCTTCTTAGGTTATATCAAACATAGCCAAGCTGAATATAGCCATATAAATACACCTACCACCTTCAAAAAGGGAAAACAGAAATACATAACCCAAGCAGGCAAGAGAAGGGCAAATATCCAGTTTCCAGCCATCTGAGTGTCACCAGCACACTTTCACAACACAAGAACCAACAGCTCAAAGACTCAACAGTCACTGTAAAACACAAGTTTGTTACGTAAAAAGAAAAAAACAGCACGCCCTTCCCAATTATAGTGCTACAGCATCAGCAGCAGCTGCAAGTATTTTTCAAATGTATAAAAAGTTGGCATTAAAATTCCATATCAGCATAGCTTAGAGGAGCATGTTATAGACACTGTTCCTCCTAACAGGTTAAAAGCATGATCCTTCCTTATGGATACATACTGTACACCTTACTTAATGGGGACATCACACATGTTCCAGCATTCTTGGAGTATGCTTAGAGACAAAATCATCTCCAAGACAGTGAGAGCTGGAAAAAAAGACCTTTATTTTTAGATGTTACAGAATGGTCTTCAAGTCACATTGTGTTAGCCACTGTACACACGCAGACGCCATAAGAGATGGCGTATGAAGAGCTTAAGTTAAATGGACAAAACAGATCAGAGGGAATGGAAACACTGTCCCCACTGAATCGGTAGGAGGCCAACAGCACAGCTGAGCCAAATTAGAGGCAGGTACAGTTGTATCGCTCAACAACCTGGAGCTATCATTTCCCCTGCCTTCCTCCTGAACATTGCTTTTATTCATTCTCCAAAGGGCACCAGCTGAACTTCAATCTTTCCAGGGACCAGCATTAATTTGTCTTCTACCCCTAAGTTGGTTTGGCCAGGTAGGGCTTTTTCCTCTACTTCCTGCCTTACAGTTTGTATCAAGGTTCAGCAGATGCAAAAGCAGTGAAAAGATTCAGTCACTGCAGACACATTTTGAAAGGGCTAAAGAGTGACGTATCAGAAAGAAATTGCCACCAAGTTCTGACTTAGTGCCCCTGCTTCCTCAAAAACAGCTCTGTTGAACCAGACAAAAGATTCCTCCAGGACAGTTTATCCTTCTTCATAGGCTTCACCTCTGCCTGTGCCTTTCTACTCACCTCCTYGTACAAGCACCAGCACTTGTCAGACCCTATAGCAAGCTGCTTCAGGGAGCTAAATTTTATCCCTGCAAAAAAAAAAAAAGACTGAGCAGTCTTGACATCCCCCTGCATCAGGGGACACCCAATGCATGCAGTCCCCCCCTCTGCCTCCATGAGGGCCAATTGCTATATTGGCTGAACTGTATTACACAGCCAGACYTACAAGTGGCTTAAGAAAAGAGGCTAGGGCAGAACAATATTCCCCTCCGATACATTCCCCTAGCAACTTTTGAATTAGGAACATCCTGAAACAAATGTTGTAGCTACACCAGTATGTTTAATTGTTCTTGATCGCTTTTACCTCCAAGAGCATCAAATCATGTTTAAACCGTTTCTACCTCTAACATTCAAAGCATCCAACAGCAATGAGTTCCGCAGTTAAAAAAGTGATTCCTTTTACTTGCTTTATATTCATTTTTATCGAATGCTGCCTTAACTCTTGCTTTATGAGAAGTCACACACAACTGCTCCTCACTCACCTTCTCTGTGTCACTTACGATTTTAGAGACTCCATCTCTGCCAACTCTTTCCCAGGCTGCAAAGTGAATTCATTTGGTCCTTCTTGCAATAGCTGCTGTTTCACCCTTCTGCACATCTCTGTACTGCATTCTTACTACTCTGCTTTATCCCTTCTGAAAGCTGCAAGCCAATAATGCATGCTGCACTTGGAGCATAGAAGCATGAGGAATTTATGTTGTGCTTTGTTCTCTGTTCCCTTCTTACCAGTCCATTTGCCTTGCAGAGCCGTGAATGGACATTTTCAAGAAATTCCCCACACTAACTATGACATCTCTTTTCCAAGTGGTAATAAATATTATAGCCCATTACTTTCTAGGTATTATTTGGGCTGTCTTCTCCTCCTTCCTAAGCATTAATTTGCATTTATCAACACTGACTTGCATTTATCATTTGCACACACCATCACTCACTTTTGCAAAATCATTCTGCAACTCTTTGCCACCATTTTTTCACTTCCACCAACTGAACAGCACAGTACCGTCAGCAACTTTGTCACACCACTCTTTCACTCTTTCCCACATCACTGATGAACGCATGGAACAGCGCAGACTCTAGTATAGCTTCATGTGGGACCTTAACTATCTCCCTCCAGTGAGTATCACCAGTCACTTCTACAGTCTTGTATGCAAGCTCTTAATTAGTTATTAATTCAAGATATGTCTGCAGCTGTTTAGTTTCTTCCAAAAGTTTCTGAAAGGGAATTTCCTAAAAGCTTTCTGACAGTCCCAGGACTCCTTCAAATAGCTCTTCTATTAAACATACATTCACTCTGTCACAATAATCACACATATCCAGATCTACCCATTCCACTTTCTGACATAGTTTTAAGTATTGCCAGTAGTGCAAAAGCCATACCTGCTGACCTATGACAACCCCAACATCCACCCTTCCATTCCTTACCTCAGAGCCCTTATTAAAAGCTGACCTCACAGTTACCTACATACATTTATTTGGGGCCTAAATCACATTAGTGGCAAGTTTTATAACACAATTCATAGCACAATAATTTACTATTTGAACCCCTTTAAAACTCTTGGAGATCCATCATGTAGTGCTTGCTGTTTAGAGTAGACCAAGTGAAACTTCTTCTACTGATGCTTCAACTTGATATAGATTCTCCCACGTGTCTCCTTTAAAGAGGTCTTCCAACGTGGTAACCTAAGTGAATAGCAACACTTAGGAATTTATTTYTTCTGTGGTCCATAAACATATCTTTGATACTTCAAACACCTGGTGGCTATGTAAACTCTCTGAAATGCTTTCTGTTTCTGCTATATTTGAAAGCTTTTTCAGGTTTTATGCCTTTAACAAGTCTTTCCTCAATTTGGGGGCCTACCTTCATTTATTTTCCATCACAAGTGCCAATACTTATGCTCTGTGGCCCTCATCTTTACCCCCAACAGCTTCTTTCTACTTCATCATACTAGATTTTTGGTTTCTCTAAAGTATTTTTGACAGGTGTAATCTACATTTCTTTACCCTAATAATAAGGTGTTGTCAAACATTTTATTCCTGTAGCTCCTAAGCTTCCTTTTTGACCAGTTTCTCCATATCTAAGTACAGAAAGAGAATATAGCATATTCTTTCCATGTTCCTTGACTAAGGCAAGAGAGAAAGAATCACAGAAGCACAGAATAACTCAGGTTGGAAGGGACCTTAGGAGGTCTGTTGTCCAACCTCTCCATCAAAGGAGGCTTAGAAGAATTAGACCATGTTGCTCAGAGCTTTTTCCAGTCAGGACCTGAATACCTCCAAGGACGAAAACTGCACAACATTTCTGGGCAAGCTGCTCCAAAGCATGACTGTCCTCACAGTGAAAAGAATTGCTCCTTATATCCAGTCTGAACCTCTCGTTTCAATTTGTGCCCATTTTACCTCATCCATCCCCTTTGCCCTCGATGTCCTGACAATCTCCTCATAGCTGTCAGGAGCCACTGTCAGGCCTCCTCCTGCCCCRAAGCTTTCTCTTCTCCATGGGATGGTCTTGGTGGCCCTTTGCTGAACTTGGTCCAGTTTACTGATGTCTTTCTTGTAAAGAAAGAGTGCAAAACTGGGCACATTATTCTAGATGTGCTGATACAGAGGGCTAATCCTTGATCCCAATCACAGACCAGGATGCAGGTGGCCTTTACTGGCTCACATTCAGCTGATCACCAGGATCCCCAAGTCCTTTTCTGCAGAGCTGCTCTCCTGCCAGTCAGTCCCCAGCCTGCCTCCTTGCAATGGGTTTGTCCTTCCCAAGTGCAGGACTCTGCATTTGTCCTCACTGAATTTCATGCGGTTCCTGTCAGTCGATTCCTCCAGCCTTCCTAGGACCYTCTGGATGGCAGCCCTGCCGTTAAGCATATCAACTGATCCCTTCCCAATTTGGTACCATCTGTAAACTTGAGGAGAGCATATTTCATTGCTTTCTCCAAGTCACTGGTAAAGACATTAAACAGGACAGGTCCCAGGAGAGACCCCTGCAGGACCAGGATTATGACTGCAGAGAACTGCTGCGTGCTTTTAGGATATTTGTGAAAGGGAAGGCACAGACGACTCCATGCCTCTTCCCCTGAATATTTCACTGAAAAACAATGTATCAAATGTATTCAACAAATTGTAATTTTGTTGCATATCTAGGCTCTCAAAAGGAACTTAGGGACATCCATCAACAAGAGGCTGCAAAAAAAACCATGTCTCTTCTGGAAATTTAACTGCTATTCAAACCATTAGAGAAATTTGGTTTGATTTCTTGTGCTAATATTCAGACTGTTTTTTTTCTGTTTGTTTGTTTTTTTAAAAAGYGTTGCCATTGAAGAAGGTGCAGTAGCTATGCAAGGCAAGAGCCCTATGGGGCCATGAACCTCACAGCTCACAGCACTCCCAGCCTCACACTATTGCAATGCCATCTAATCACTGATTAAAACCTCCAGTAGCTACGACGGCAATGCACAGATTTCCTAGCCATGCTACAAAGAAGGCTTAATCTGAGAGAGTTACAGACACGGTATGTTAACGGTTTGCATAACTGGAAACATTTGACCCGTTCACCATCCTTTCATCACCTCCAGTTTAACTCTCATGGTAACACGATCACGGTGCTATTCTTGACCCATTTGCACCCTAACATTCTCCCTTCTCTCCACTGCAAATTTCCTTTGATAGCATTTCTGAACTAAAGCTGTGGAGCAGAAAAGCTTGAAAATACTTCATAAAACCCTTTTCCCACTTGAAGACAAAATTTCCAGATGGACCCACACAGACAGGAGACATCAACGCACAACTWGGGACCAGGGGCTGCGACATCTCGCTCTTTACCACCTAGTTCCCATAGCCAAAGGCCACCTGCAAATTTCCCAGTGGTTTCTAAAAATTCCACTCTTCTGAGATGGATCCTAAAATTCGAGCCTACGTGAAATAAAACGTAGCCATCAATAACATTTTAAATGTATGTTCCCCCAAGAGAAGTAAGTGAATGTACTAGCTTAGTGCAACCACAAAAAGGTGAAATGAGTACAGGAATAATTAGAGATGCTCTTTGAACTGGAGGCACTTGCTCTTTTAAGCACTGGTTTTTGAAAGCCACAAGCCAGTTGCCATCCAGTTCCAGTGTCACCTATGTCCTTACCTCTCCACCAGTAAGGCTCAAACAGCCAGAAGCTCTGATGTAGAAGTTTCAGATAACACAAGGCAATAGCTAAGGCTCACCTTACCCAACCTAAAACAAGCCACTTACAGGAAAAGACCTGCAGGACAAGGCCACGCACGTGGGCACATAAACTTCCAGAAGCAGGGAGGATCGTTGCAAGAGCAGGACGGAGCTTCTAGATAAAAGGTGCAGTGGGAAGCCTTTCCATAACCACTGCGTGAACAGCCCTGGAGATTTTAGCTCAGGTAGAAAGAGGTGCCCAATGCAAGAGGTCTGCTGCATTGCCATCCAATCCTCCCCCACTCCCCAACATCCTAGCAGTAGCAAATTTAGACTGCTCCTTGCCTGTTCACCTCCCTTCTCACCCAGTTTGCAAGCAACACATCGCCTAAATGCTGTCTCCAGACCAAACTAGAGCAGTGCCTGCAGAAACTGGACTGTTTCCTCTGCTGCGCCCAGCAGTTTCCCCATCAGGGAGCGTGCCCAGTGCCCAGAGGTGTGACCGGCAAAAATTACACACGTGTTAACCTGCAGGTGAGTTTCTGAGTTGATGCATAACTTGTTTAAAGGAAACCGGGCAGCAACATGCAGAATCTGTACGAAGAGAGCCCGCGGGGTGTTTCTGTCTTCCTCGCTGGCTCCAAAGTTGAGGCTGGAAGTTGCGCACGAGGCGCAGGCGCCCACCGGGCACCGCGGCGCCGGGCTCAGCACAGCGACGCCCGGGGCGCTCGGCCGCAGCGGACCGA
>NW_028186381.1:628793-696077 GCF_003343005.1 Rhea americana
CGCCCCGCCCCCACCTCCCCCCCCGCGGCCCGCAGCGCCGCCGCCCGCGCGGCGGGGAACTGCGGCGCCGAAATGGTGGCGGTTCCGCCCCGCCCCGCCGGCCGCGCCGTCGGCTCTGAGGAGCGGCTGAGCTGGGCTGGGGCTTGTGGAGCTGGCGGCGAGAAATGAGGCTAAAGAGTGCCAAATCAGAGCCGCGGCAAAAAGTTCCTTTGAAACTGCATAAAATTCCCACTTGTAGCTGCTTCGGCGGAGGCGCTGCCAGAGCACCCAGCCAGGCCGGGAGCAGGCCGCACCCTCGGGCTGGGCGCCTCCGGCAGCGGGCTGGGGGCAGCAGGGATTTTTCTAAACTCAGTGACTATTTGCTCTTTATTCCTGTTCAGCAAAACCACGGTGAGACTCTGTGACAGTAATCCACACATAAAAATAGCCCCAAACAGTAGGTGAGTCTAGTGCTACAGAGAAATAAGTCACACTAACCCTGCATAGGCTCTGGCTGTAATAACACACTCGTAACTCCTTCCCTATAGGTTTCTCAAGACTGAGACTCCCTCCAGCATTTCTCTTTCAAGAGAAAATCATTATTCTGGTCACTCTATGACGGTTTTCTTGGCCTATGACACTTCCTGCTGTAAAGCTGCAATAGGGTTATTGACTGATCACCTGGTAATAAATCTGCAACCATTAAGAATATTTGGTTATTAATCTTTTCCTGGCACTATTTAACAAATACACATGCCTTGCCATTTGTGCACAAGTCCTTGCTCCCTTAGAGACATACTTTTGCCATCCACCCGTCACTCTTTTTGTTGTATTCCAAGTTGGCTTTGCCAGTCTCTTCTGAAGTCCGTTCCTCTGGGATGATGGGTCTGGTCAAATTCTTTCCCTGTAATACATTTTGAAACATTTTTGTCAAGAAAGCTGCAAGCAAATGCTGATATAAATCATGCATATAAAATCTGGAGTTCTAGAAAAAGTTGTTCTCTACAAGCAGAAACAACAACTAAAAATACTGAGAAACATGAACCTGGGTGTCCTGTCCCTGCATGTGAGCAGTGGTTGTCAGGACCGCTTCCATCGGCCACAGCTCTTGCTTGCACTGGCTGGGACTCCAACCGCGTCAGTCCTAGGTAGTTGCTCCGTTTCCCTTTCCAGGCAGCGGACTGTGGTARCCCTTCCAGATGGTGACATCCGAAACACGTACTCGGTGGAGATCACTTGAATTGCTCTCCAGAAGCTCCTCTCTGCTAGACCAGATGCTTTCTAACAGCTGCAGTAAGGTAAAATGAATCCACTATGGCACAAGATCAAAAATGTCCCAGCGCCATGAAATTAGCTTTTACTCTCTAAAAGCGTTCAGAAAGCTGGGCTGGCAGACCTCATCTTTCCCCCTAAACTAAGCTGGGCCAGGGCACAGACTCAGGCAATGCCCAGCACTCTCTCAGTCCCATGCCAAAAAACACTCTCCCAGGCAATAGCCGGCGAGTTGTGGATAGCAGAGATCATTCCCAATAAGCAACACAGGCAAGACTATTCTACATCAGTATTTCTGAGTGAATTTCAGCTATACGGCTGCAAGCCATGCCGCAACAAATGCGTTCATGAGCAGATAACAGGCGCTGTTTTTAATTATAGGCATAGCCATGATGTACCTTTACACTCAGTTCTTCCCTGAGCTTCCCAGTTCCCCGCTATGGCTAGAAACAAAGTTATCTGCAAGACGAGAGATTACTTTTCTCTCTTGTGCTTCTACTGGAGGTCCAAATACATTTTTTATGCAGGGAGGAACTTTTGCAAGCCCTGGGTAATCTAGTCAGCTTGGCCCCATCCTATTATTCTGGTTTAGTGGAATCCATAGGTAAGTTCCTACTGCACCAAAATCAGTGATACAGTTCTAGGACTATTTGTCCCGACTTTCTTCTAGAATCATTGTGCTGGCTGGCTAACACTGTAATAAGTAACCATCCATGCATCTGTATAAAGTATGTGTGATCATTTTTGTACCTTCTTACTCATCAGAGCTGTGTTTCCTCTGTATTTCTATGATTTTGCAGAAAATGAGGATGCAGTTTAGGGACAGGAGGGGTATCCCCAGAGCAGAGTTTATCTAGCCCACGATCCTTCTTTTTGYCCAAGGCACTGTACAACTGCTCTGAGTGCTCCAGCTTGTCCTTCCATTTGTACATTTGTTTGAATCTTTTCAGACTTTTTCAGGTTTGAATTCTCACCTGTTTTGTACGTGGCACGGTTTCTTCACGCGTAGTATCTGCACAGATACTTCCTCCAAAGCTAGCACGTTCAGAGCTCACATTCCAAGTGCCATAAGTTTTGCTTCCAAACTAAAAGTGTTCTTACATTTATCTTTTCTATAGACAAGCTTCAGGGAAGTTTGTTCTCTGCAAAAGATTATAGTCTTAATGTGAAAAGGTATTTTACAATGAACTCCTTGTTTCTTCTTGTGTTTCAGTCCGTGGTTAGCACAGGACAAGCCTCTGAGCTCACCTGTGGACTYGCACTAAGGAAGACTCCTATGGAAAGATGAACAGCTGATATAGGACTGGTATAACAAGCAGAAAGTCCTCCAAAAGAAATAAGGGCCAACAACAAGGGACAGGCACAGCATCAGCCTGCACGAGGAGGACAAGGGAGTGTGCTCTAGTCTCTCCGGTACGCCAAAGAAATCTGTGCTTGGCCAGTCTGCAGCTGGATTAAAATTTAATTTCAAGCAGCAGCAAGAACATGAAACCACAAATGCCAAATCAATATTGAAGCAGCCCAAATGCGCTACAGATATTCTTTGACACTAGTTTATCCTTAACAAACCCTGTGTGATGAAGATCTCAYCAAGCAAAGTGTATATTCTGTAGACAGGGAGCTACCATTTTTAGTATGCTTTATAAAATAGGTATTTGTAAGTTCTTAACAGTCCAGTTCTCACAGATTTCAGGAGCTGAGCCCACACACTTTTAAAAGTCTGGCCCAGTACTGCAATTCAATGCTCAGGTACCTTTAAAAAAACAGGCAGGAGGTTTGACAAATATTTCAGAACTTGGAAAATTTGAGGTAAATCAGGTACTTTCATAAGCAGACGAGGCTGCGCTTTTTCTTTCTTCCCCCCCCCTTTTTTTTTTAAATTAGGGTATGTCAATGTTTCTTTCCAACTATATTTAAGCAAACATTTCTCACCTCACTTTGAATTTTGGAACCAGCAGCATATCTTATACTCCTTTGTTTTCTTCATAGAACATCTGCTTGTTCTACCCAAGTTCTTTTTCCTGGAACCCACTCATGCCATGTTCAATTTTTGTCTGTCTCACATAGAAACTGTATCTCAAACTCAAGTATTATTAACCTAGTGGAACTGCTTTATCTCCTGTTCCACATCTATTTTTTTKTATTCTCTTGGTGTGCAGCTATAGGCTCCAAAGATTGATATATTTATATCCTAGAGAACTCTCTAAACCTGGCTTTTACACTTCTCCTGAACATAGGATAAAGCTATTTTTTAGGGCTGTAAACTCAACTCTTCTCTTGGAAAACATGATGTATTTCTAGATCATAGGAGTGAAGAGTCATCTCAACTTCTTAATTTCACTTCCAGGTATCTGCTGCTTCCCTGTGTATTCTGGAGACATTCCCTACCTGAAACATGTGAAAAGGGTGTTCATGTCCTACACACACACTCTCCTACCAGCAGAAACACTAACTGCAACATTCATTATTGCTCTTGTTCTTTGCTGATCTTTTGTTTGCCTTGCCAGGAAACTGGTCTACAGCTGAAGTCTCTCACTGTAACTCCCTTTTCCCTGAAGTATACTAATATTTAAACAATACTCCATGCATGATACAGTCAAGCTGTAATACACAACAGCTTTTGTGTCATTTTGTAAAATTAACTGTATTTATTCCATTGTTATTGCGAATATATATGCATTTACTCATCCCTGTTGTTGGGATGGAGTAACAAATCACTGCTGAAATCCCACAATGCATAAAGAAGTTATTTCAGTTCTGTTTTTTCTTTAGTGACATTTAATACGCAAACATATGACTCCACAGCTGTAAAGCGTACATTCCCCTCCCTGAATTAATTCCATTTATATCCCCAGATTTCAACTGGAATATGAAATATTGGGGACTAATGTATTGTTTATAAGAAAACATGTCCTTTTCTGTATCTGGAACTCATTTTAACTGCTAAATATTTGTACCTTTCCTGTCTTTCCCCACCCCAAAGAAGCCGTTGCAGCATAGACTATCACCTAGAAGATGCTGGGAAAGGGAAGGACTGGATTATTTTGTTGTTTACTTTTTAAGACAGTATTTTACACCAAGGAATTTACATCATATCCTTGGCATGCTCTTTTCCTCAGTATGYTTTGTTGCACAGATTTTTGTCTTTGCTGGTGGCCAGTAGGGCTAACCACTGATCCCACCAATAGCTGAATTCCAGCAACAGTTTCTGCCTGTGGGAAACAAATGATGTGCATGTGTTATCTGTGCAAACAAGATGGCAAATTAGGTGGTGGAAGGGGAAGGGTTTGAAGGAAACCAGCACCACTTCTGACACATTCATTTAGGAAACATTGACATGTGACAACTGCCCTAAAATCTCTTTTGTCACCTTCAGAAGCAGCATTCTGAAAAGATCCAAGGTTGCAGATCCATGCGTATACCCAGCCACAGCTACAAATCTGGTATGCAGGGACCAGTTTGGTTACCATTCATTCCAAGCTTCCTTCAAAACTGTCTGTCTTCTGAAGATAGCAAAGCCAGCTCCACTACTTTAGCCTTTAGTTTCACAGCTGTTAGTCACTGGGGATTCAAGGCACCTCTGAAGTGTCTTGAAGAGTCATGAAGCCTTTTAATTCCATATTTGCTTCAAGAACAGAGATCCAGGACCAAAGACTTGCCCTACAGATGGTTCTTCTCTCAGAGGCTGACAGGGGAGTCAGTGCTAGGAAGTCCATTTCAAACAATTTAGGAACCTTGCAACTAGGTCCTGGAACTGGGCACCAGTGCCTTCAGTGCGATGGTCTTCATTTTAAATGTGTGGAGCCAGAAGCTCACCTCTCCTTGAGAYTGAGTATTTCACTGGTGTTAAATAATATTTGAAGGGTCTTGTGASCAAAACTGTGATACACCAGAGCATGTGTTGGTCTGTTCTGGTACTCTTCCTGTGGCATGAAAAAATGCACATGGAGCAGATTAAAGACGGCACGACAGATACCACCTCACCTTCTGAAGAAGGGAACAGGAAGCCTTTAAATAAAATCAGATTTTTCTGCCTCAGATTCACAAACAGGTCAGCTAAYTGGATTTTTGTCTCACCTACTTCATGATTAAACTACTCTACAAGCCATAATCTAGGCTATGGTGAGCCACTATTCTTATTAAAGTATTAGGATCTGAGAGAGCCAAGGAGATTCAGGTGTCCAGTTGCTTCAAACTAAAAAGCAAATGAAGCAGAGTSGTGTGCGGAGGACATCCTTTCTTTTTCTGTTTTGGTTTATCCTCAGGAACTTAAGAACAGGCAAGAAGAKGGGTGACAGGCACAGTTGATATTCCCTAACAGGTCCTGCTGCTGTGAGCGCTCTGTCCTGACTGCCATCTCCTCTGATGAGGGACGTGCAAAGGACACTCAAAAGAAGAGCCCACCTTGAAGCAAATAACAAATTCCTTGCTCATTTAGTTCAACACAGTCAAAAATTGATTAAATCAAGTTTTAAGTATCCATGTGGGGAAGTGGCTGTGTGGCACAGGAGGCGCTACTACTTCCACAGTAACTTCCAGCCACTAGGTCTTAAAGTCTGAATTCTAACAGGAAGTAAGATGCCAGTCTTTAAGATATATCCTATATATTGGCACAGGTTACCCAGGGACTAAAGTCTTCCATTTCCTGAAAATTTTAAAGAAAAGAGATAGTAACTTAAAAAACATTCCCCTGCAGTTCTACCTCACTCATTAATCTTGATGAAGAATTATGCAATTGAGATCATAATGGCTTCCTCTGCCTCAAAAACTGAAAAAACTGACAGCTTTCAACTTGGTTCTGTGGATCATAATCCTAAAATTAATTGCATCATATTTGCTCTAGTACTTTTTGGGAAGCAGCCATTTCTTCAATGGAAGTAAAATAAAAGGAATACTGTGAGAGAAAACTTTTTAAAATCTTCAGCTATATCACAACACTGTGCAAGCTTTTTCAAGTTTGTTCATTTGCCCCCTTTGAAAGGGAGATATTACCAATTGATTTTTCCCACTGCTTGGTCTGTTACCTTAACGTAGCACAAGACCTCGTCCAATCAAGCTCACATAACATCCTTTCGGTAATTACAGTAAATAATACAGAAAAGTCGTAATACGAAAGCATACGCACATTTAAGTAACTTAATGTAACCAGGGTCATAYTGCCTTCCCCTACCACCACCCATTATTAGATAAATCTTCTATGCTAGGCTGAAGATGCTCTCTATGGTTAGTTAAAAATCATCAAGAGACTAAAAAGCCAATTAAGTGCTCAAAACCCCTTTAAAATCTAATTCTTATACAGTTCTTATTCCACAGAGTTCCACCACTTGTCATCATCAGCCACGTACTGTGCAAATGCTTTGCAGTATGTCCAGAAAGTCAATTGATCTGCATGCTTCTGGTCCATGGAGAAGATCTGGAACTGGCAGAGAAAAATTTACTAGCAACTTTATCTTGATCAGGAGCTGAAGGAACACCAGTACTGCTACATTTTTCGTGATGACGGGCTATCATCAGGAGAATGCTCTCTCAGACACAAAGATCTCCCATCTTCTAGGGCTTTAGACACTATGTCTTTGGCAGATGATGGAGGCCACATCACTGGCACCAGTCCACTTCCAAAGAAGTGATTATATTCCACATATTTACGGTGTAGCCCATGYTGAAAGAAAGAAATAACCACTCCTCTTCAAAGGTCTAGTCCCCCTCTGACAAAGAACYGCTGCTGCTCTTTTCCTGTGCTCCCAATTCCTCCACTTAAATACGGCTTTTGTCCATTTCTTGTGCCTGTTCTCCTCCTCTGGGATCCACACACAGACCACTTGAGTGTTTTATTCCCTCCTCCCCAGGACATTCTCACCTTACTGCCATCAGCTGCACAGCCCCTTCTTCCCCCCTTGGTTATGGTCCCTAAACACAGTCTTTGATAAACTCACAACCTATCTAGAGATTTCCTCATTCCTCAGGCTCTTAGCTGAATGCAAGCAAAAGCAGCTGAAAAGGAAGCTCCACGTGGCCAGGCAGTGCTTTGTGGACCACCAGCAAGTACCCAACAAACTGGCAATATGTGCTGGAGGGAAAGTCTTTCTTTTAGAAGTCAGGAGGACAAGGCTGTCAAAGGAAGCTGTCTTATGCTTCCGCTTCCCAGGTGAATTCTCCAAATCACAGACCTTAGTTTCGACCTTTTATTCCACCCAACACCCAACCTGTAAACAACTTCAATTTTGGAAAAGCTTTGAAAAAAAGGACTTTAAAAAGTACTTCTGGTTTGAGTAAGATTTTTATCTGCTTTCTCCTCCTAAATCTGAATTTATGACTAAGGTAAGAAAATATAGCTTTTGGATTTAGGGATTTTTTTTTTAAGAGGGATTTCTGTAGAGTACGAGAATCCATCAATGCAATCAAGATCAATCAAGAGGGAAATGAAACTGCATTTCAAGCTCTCTAAAAACACCAACATTTAATTTTATAACATAACCAGGGGTTTATTCCACAATATAAACTGCAACATTTGATACAAGCTACCCAAAAAAGGAGAAAGCCAAAATACAGCTGTGGCAATTACTTTACAGAGCTTTTTCTGTCTTCTACATCACTGGACCATCAGTGACACTAGGATCTAACATTTGCTTTCTGTACATCAACCAATGCTAAAAGCAACACGCTGTTCAGAATTGTCATTCCAGTCACTGAAACCAGACATAGAAGTTATTGCTCAGATAAATAAATCTAGTCTACGAAAAAACAAAGTGGAAAAAAACTAAAGTCTTCAAAGAGTTAACAGAGTAAACAGGGATCTCCTCAAAAGAGGATTTATTGGAAAATTCATGGTGCAGTTTTTTTTTTTTTTTTTGCACCTAAACCAAGCTGAATTAAATATGCCGGTAAATCCCAGAGAGGTAATTTAATGCTGTACAATAAAAGGTGCATGTTTCAAATGCCTTCCAAGTTGGTGGAAACCCCTGCTAAACAGTCAGCATTTCAAACCTCAACAACCACAAACAGATCAAGGGAAAATACAAAAGTGTCAAAAATTATTTTGAGTTCTGGAAAATAATCCCATGAGGATAGAAGTAGCACCATTTGCAGTCTGGCTCTTAAACCAGCCCCTGTGGCTTTGCGGAGAAACTCTGATAACCTTCTTTACTCAAGTCCTGAATGTTTTATAGGGAGTTTACTTCCGATATTGAGAGTCCTTCCCAGTGCAGCTCATGCAGATGTAGTCTTCTTTCTCTGCCATTTCTGGAGAGATRCCCACACACACCTGGTGGAACCACTGGTTGCAGCTGCCATCACACTGGACCCAATCCACCTAATCAAGAACAGACACACTGGTATTCAGAGAGCAACCAAATAAATGCAGTTTTATTAGTTATTCTGGTGCTTTTAATCTATTTATATGAGTAAATTATGTCCCATTCTACAACTGACTAATGCTGGATGTTCACCTTATGCTCATCATCCTCTGGACTCCTGCTACCCAGCTCCTCTAAAGTTGAGAGGAGGGTACACTTCCCTCATTCCTCCTGTTACTTCCCCACCTATAGTAAGCTTAGAGATGGCAATTTCACTACGATCTTCCCAGTTGGCTGGAGATGTCCTTTTTCATTTTCAGTATGGAAACACCTGTGCAAAGCTTTAAKACACTGTGCCAGTCCACATAAAGGTTAGGATCCACAAAGTCTAACCCACCCATATCTCAAGAGCACAGATGAATATGCTGTCTGCTCACCCCCATCTCCTCCGATCCATGCAGATGTTTTGATGTCTACCTGCCTTCCTCATTCCCAGCTGAACTGCTGCTCTGGGAGACAGTGCRAAGGTTCATTCCTAAAAGCGCACTAACAGTAGCAGATGTTGTCTCTGTGCCTGCCAAAGGGGGCTGAGGCAGGTCATTTTGCTGTACCTTAGATTTCTGAAGTGCCTCATGCTCTCTTTGTAAAGAGTACTTAATATAGTGAAACAATTTTGGTGCAGTTGAGCATCCTAGATCCCAGCATTCAGTACACCCACAGTGGCTTTGCCTCTACTAACCTCATCTCCCTCAGGCTGGAGACAGTTCACAGCAGGGCAGATGGCATCTTCATCCTCAGAGTCCTCCTGCTCAGAGAATGACATATCTGAGGGAAACAAGTGGCTTTCACTGGAACGCTGCATCTCAAAAAGACGCTCCCGCTCTCTCTCCAGTCTGTTATTGCAGAGATCCTTTGAGTGATTCAGTTTCAGTTTCTTCTTTTTTGGTGTTCTCATTTGTTTTACCCTTGCTCTCTTCTCATCACAGAAGTTCTCTCTTTCAAAACGCCTTTTTAGTTTTCTTTCCATGTAACTAATTCCATCCCTTTTCCCTCGGCAGCACTCATTCTGTTGGAAGGATATAATGGTAAAATCATAATCATAACTACAGAAATACAAAATTGTAAGTACACAAATAACACTCATTATATTCTGTTATTCTCTGGCTTGCCTTCCCCTTCTACATCTCACTTCAGATGAAAAGGCAGCAGCACCCTCTGTCAAACATTTTGCACTAATACCTTAAACCAAAAGCCAAGTATAGAGTCACGTTCAAATGACAGAATTTATAGAATAAAGATTCTCATTTCCTGTCTCTAAGTCTGCTGCTTCAGAGGCAACTTTCTAGGAAAGCTTCTTATTCGCAGAACATGMTTCATCATTCAAATTGGAATCGATGCATTTAAATAAAGAGGATGAAGACAAAAAGATCCAAGTTGCAGAAATGCATTAGGTAAGAAATTCTTTAAATTATCAAGTTCTTAACCTCTTTTGAGCAAGTACAAACACATACACAAACTTATTGTAAAGCTTATGAGTTCAGCCAGAGCCTCTACTCAAAAGTGACTCCAATCTCATTGCTATTGCCAGACACTTGCCTTTTCATTTGCTGGGCCAACTGATGACCTCTGCTCTGTTTGCAGAACAGGGCTTTGCTTTGTGAATAGGATCTGGTACAGCTCCTGTATTTCAGGCAGAGAAACCTGTAGCAGCTGGGCTTCCATCATCAACTCATCCAGCTCTGTGCTAATGACTATCATGAGAGGGAGGGAGAGAGAGGAAAAGGAATTCTTCAGTGTCAGCATTGATGAGAACTGCACAGATAATGAAAATTTTTCTGTGGTAGCACATAACAAAAAGCAGTGAAAGACTGTCTGATCTGCAAGTGTACAAATTAACTCTTATCTGTTCACTCTTCACTGCTCGTTTTTAACAGCAAAGTTAAAAAGAAAGGCTTGCACAGAAGTAGGTAAACAAGCAAAGGGAAGTCTGCTGAGTAATGACCCCCTCACTATATAATAAGTGGGTGAGTAAACACACTGTGCGGAATCCATAAGTGAAGCCAAGAAAAGAGGAAAAGGAGAGCTGAGAGGATGAGTGTTAAAACCGATTCCTGCTGTACATTCACCACCCACTAATACTATCAAGCTTACAAAGCTTTTGCAGTACCTTTGGAAGTCAAAATCATTGTGTAAATCACAGCTTTTTAATATGGTATTCAATACAACTCAAATATGGCCTGTGAGCTAAATCCAATACCAAAAAGCACTGCCTTGTTTAAATTGTATCTTTAAACTGAAATAAATGACTTGTGTGATATTAATACAAACTAAGCAGTACTGACTCAAAAAACAGGACAACAAGGCTAGACCTAGGTTCTTTGCACAGCAGTCTGTATCAAGAGGAAAGAAATAACAAATAGCTTCTTACAGGCCTAACATGATATCATTTGTAGCATGTCTCTATTAGTTTGATACGCACAAATTCTGAGCTAGGAGGCATGGAAAACATGCTGCTGACTAATCTGGACTCCATCAGCAGCCAGAGCAGCTAAGGAAACACTCACGTCTCTGTGACCCAGACGGTTGTTCTGTAAGCAAAAGTTATGTAGACTGACATCMTGTGGATTAGTATCCTGTTGTCTCCAACACTACTTTCCTGTGTTATTCTTCCCCAGTTCCTACAAATCCAGTATTTTCTCCCCTCTCCTTTCCCATCCATTTTTCTTTCTCACATCTCCTGTTTGGCCTGCCACAGTCCAGTGTGTGCTGCGCATGTTGGAAGGGGCCAGCCAACTGCTCTATCTTGGAATGAATAAGGGCTGAACAATTACTGATTTTCTCTCAGTTGTAGCACTGCTTTGGTATTTCTTCTTCTGCCTTGCCACATCTTTTCATTACAGATGAACGAATTTTACATCTTTGAGAAATTTACTCCTCTGTCAAAACTGGACATTAAGTTCGAAAGGTGCTGAGTTAAACCCCCTGAACAGTCACACGCCTCCTATCCTTAGCAGGCCCAGCTCAAACTGGAGGGCAAGTCAGCATCTTCTGTTCACCAGGACATCCCTCCACATCAAAGATAGAAAAGTGAAGTGGAAGATTACAAACCATGAAGGGGGATGCAGTGTTGTCCTATAGAAAAAGAAGAATGTAAATATATGGTTCTGCTATCCCAGTCTCGAGGCATGGAGAATGACATAGCTCCAATTGTTTGGGAAACCTAGGGGAAAAAAAAAAAACTTTTTTTCTTTTATTCCATATTTCATTTTAAAACATCAAAAGACTGCAACACAATCAGAATTTGTTTCTCATAGATCTGCTTAAACTTTTACTCCTGTAACGCATTCAGTTTAATTCATGTAAATCCTTCATCTTAAACCTGGAAATAAGCAGAARTAATTTTATGGCCAAAATTCTTAGCTGTGAATTGTGGTTTCCACAGACATCAGAAACTAGCCCTCATTCATGCGGCAGCGTTTTCTCCCAGAAAAGAGCAGCCTTGTAGAGTAGGCTAGAGACAATGCACAGTCACTTAAGAGATAGATTATTGATCTGTAGAAGATCTTCAGCTCTGGAACTGACCCAACGTAGATTCTACAGTTTTCTTCTTACGCTTTGTACACTAAAGAAGCGATTTCTCACACCAAATGATCTGTCTTGATCTGATGAGACACCAAACTGTTTTGAAGCATATTTTGTTAGATCAGCATGCAAAGAAGACATGCCAATGGTGAAATGTGCATTCACTTGTGCAAAGGCTACTACTGCAAGATAGCAAATGCCAGTTTTGGACTCAAAAATATCAGAAAGACACTTTTGAAACATAAGACAGTCAAGATGAACTACTCCAGCTGCAGCATATCCAAATAATGCCTGTCATCAGCTACYTGTTTCCACATGCTATCCTTACCTTCTTCCTCCCTCTTAGAAATTATCAACACCTTCACTCCAATCCACTTCTGTCAAGTGGCTCAGATAATCTCTCCCTCAGGTTAGTCTCTAAACCAGCAGAGCTGAGGTGGTGATAATTTCCCATAGAAGAGATGGAATGAGTAATGGGAGGTCAACTGCACAGCAGGTAACTGTGTAACCCCTATCTGCTGTATTCAGAATAGTTCAATCTAAATAAGCTTAGCTATAGCAGATGCCTGTTCTAAGGCTGGTCAATGGCAGCTGGTTCTTAATTTGCRGAACTACTTGTAAAAATCTCACTAGATGCCTTTCAAAATATTGTCATCTATCTCAATACTGAAGAGTTTGGGCCCCTTTCAAGATCTGACTCTCATCAATTGCTCACAGCTGTTTTTCAACTGAATTTTTCAATCACAGCTAAATGCTCCACATCTTCACTTTTCCTAGTGCCAAAAAAGTCCAACTCCAGCAGTTACTGTTATGAGTTTCTCTAGGGGAACAAGATTATTGGATTACCCTGGATAACAGGAAAAACATGATTGCTATGGGACAGGAGAGCAATGCTGAGATACTCGACTCACAGGACAAAAAAAMCTGAGTCCATTCAGACTTAAGTTTTGGCTCAGAGCCTTTATTGAGCTGYCTCCAGCATGTTATCTCTCAACTGCCTCAATATTATTGGCTCTAGGAAGACTTATTAGCTCAGGCTCAGTGAAGCACCCAACCTGACACATGCGGTCATCACTGAGCTTCCCAAGAACTTCTCAAATGGGAAATGTGGTCACAAGGATACCTGAACTAGTTCTGCTGTAGTTACCTTCATTTAGCAAGTATTATTAATTTGAGCTCCAGACCACACAAAATGGTTATACAGCTTTTAGCTCTAATGAAGTATAGTTGCATTTGTGTGGCACCATCCTGATCTAGTAAAACTACGCTATCCCTACATAAAGTAAGGTTTTTGTCTGTAGATCAACAGCACAGTTAATTGGCTTAGTGAATTAGTTGCCCAGTTTCAACAGAGAACTGACTGCTTAAGTTATCTATACTGTATTTAGCTTTGAAGCTTATAATTTCTTATCTTTTTTTTCTTTCCAACTATGCTAGCTTGTCTAGTGAAAAATTACTTCCAGATTTATATTATCTGAGACATTCTTAGGGCTACGAACATGACCAGAGGGCTGGAGCATCTGCCCTATGAGGAACGGCTGCGAGAGCTGGGCCTCTTCAGCCTGGGAAAGAGAAGACTGAGGGGGGATCTTATCAATGTCCAAGTACCTGAAGGGAGGGTGTCAAGGGGACAGGAACAATCTCCTTTCAGTTGTCCCATGCAACAGGACAAGCGGGAATGGGCAAAAACTGAACCACAGGAAGTTCCGCCTGAACGTGAGGGGGAATTTCTTCCCTGTGAGAGTGACGAAGCACTGGAACAGGTTGCCCAGACAGGTTGTGGAGTCTCCTTCTCTGGAGATATTCAAGGCCCGCCTGGATGCAACCCTGTCTAAGATGCTGTAGGTGACCCTGCCGAGCAGGGAGGTTGGACTAGATGATCTCCAGAGGTCCCTTCCAACCTTACTGATTCTATGATTCTCCTAGGTGCCTAAATATAGACTTAATAAAATTAGGCTCACCTATTTGAAAAAATTGGCCTACACAAGCAACTTGGTATAGTCAAGTTATCTGAGTACCAAACAGCTACAATGCCTCTTCAAGCATCCATGGCACTTTTTGGGGGTTTTAACGTAACTGAGCATGAAAACACAAACACATAGGCTATATTTAACAAGGTTGAACTAGCAGAAGTAAGGTGTTTCAATCAAAAAGTGAAAGCTATGGAGAGCATTTCATTTTGGGGCATTTTATATTCCTTATGCTGCACAGACCTTCTATTTCATATTTTTCTCCATTTATTATTTCAGGAAATATTTAACCCATTTCCCAACTCCCCTGCCATTTTTGCTGAAAAATCTTTCTTTGAGGAAGCTTGAAACTCCCTCCAGATCACACCTAAAACACTTTCTGTAGCTTAATTCAAAGCAGTATTAACAGAAGATTCAGCTTGAGAGTTTTACTGTAAGCAAAAAGGAGGAGAAGGAGCAGTAATGGATGAAGGTGTCCTGCTGAAAACAATCTTACCTGTGAGTTATGTTTGTAATGCATGAAAATCTTTTTTCTCCATTTCTAGTTCTCAACATTTAAGATTACATTGAAATACTTGCAAGTAAAGAATATAAAGATAAACCAAACAGTGAGCACTCAGAAACAATAGCTTCAGCAACTCTGTCATTATTACTGCCACGTTAGAACATAGGAACTAGGAAGAGAAGGGAGAACAGGCCCTGTAGAAGTAATAGTTCTCAGAACTCCAGAAGAAAGAGAACACTACGTTATTGTTGGAGGACATACACAACCTGGCTAACTGACAAGGCAGAACCCTAATTCTTTGTTTATGTATTGCTTTACAGATATGATCTGCCTTACCAGTATTTGTATGTAGATACAGATAATAAAGTGGCCTAACCAAGACCCACAAAACAGAGCGGTGTTACAGACATACCACCTAAACCAGGAAACCCAGAAGCAGCCCAGTCTTACCTTATTTGTCTCTGGCAATTGGCCTGCTGTGGCTTGCCATCTGTTGTACAATAATCCTGAGCCAACTTTGTCTTGTATGAGTTTTAGATTCCCTGAATATAACATTTGTTGTGCTCTGTGCTGCCAGTTCACAGTTCTCTCTATCATATACCGCAAAGCATCCCCCTCAGGAAGCCTTACACGAATACGCTGCAAGGAGGCCAGCAATGGTAGGATTTTTTCTAAAGGTGGCTTTTCTGACCGATGACAGTGCGGACAGAGCCACACAGGAGGTCCCTGCAAAGCGCTGGGCACTGAAACACAGTTGGTATGGAAGAACCCTCTGCAGAGTTCACACTGTATCATTGGAGCAGCTGGCTCTTTCTGGCATAGACAGACTTTCATTTCTGCATCTTCTTCATTGGACAGCACCTTTACTTCATTTGCTGCTCGAAGAGAACGCAACGCTTCCATCTCCTTTAATCGGGCTTCCCCAAGTGTAGCCATCTACAAGGGAGTTCAAAGAAAGGGATATAATTTCTGGATGACTATTTCTAAAGCAAGATTACTCGTTAGAAACAAGGTGATCTCTGCACAATCACACTCTTAAGATGTGCTAGCAAGTATTTCAGATGTTTAAAAAGTTTGTCACCTTTGCATGCCTCCCTTCAAAGCTTTGAATGTTTGGAGTGAAGCCGTTAGGAGGACTTCACAACTTCCTTCCATTGTCTCATCAAGCCCAGAGATGTAAAGCTGACTCCCTTGCAAAAATAACCTCTAACTCCTTTCCTCTCTGCTCCACATYCTTCTCATTTTGTACTACAAAAATGTAACCTTCATTAAAACACTAAATTTCTGAATTAAGAGCAAGCAAGACTTATGGATACTTCTCCATGAAGAAGCCTCTCAAATATCTAGTCTGATTGTTTTTAATCTTAAAACGTATCTTGGCAGTTTTCAGGAATACAAAATTCATCTCTCATACGTGCATTACATACACAGTCATACACTAACTATGTATTTACTCTGGTGTCTGTAAGCACCAAGTGGTATTTAGGTGCACTTCTGAATGTGTGGTTTGCCCTTTTTACATCTACTCAAATCTTTTTTCAGGAATCTTTAGTGTTGTCCACTATTAAAGATAGCAATATACCTCAGTTTTTAATAAAGACTATTAACTGCAGCTGCAACTATTATATATAAAACAAAACTATGGAGAATTTAAAAACAAATATACACAGGAGAGTAAGCAGAGTAACAGGCATATAAATTTACACAAAATGATTACATCAGACATCATGGCTTTGAAATGCGATGACTAGAGAAAACTACGTTATGCAAAGATTAGACAAATGCATTCAGTGTGGGCAGATATGGAACTTGTACACAGCATACTAGAATATTTTATGAACAAGGCTATTAAGCATTGCAGCTATAATGTTTGGTTGCAGAAGTATACAAATCCTCCAGAAAGACTCATTTGATTATAAATAAGATTCTTTTCTCCTGTCAGAAGCAAAAGCTGATACAGTAAAATATATTTTCCTGGTTGCAGTCCATGCGAGTATCTTTGTCTTTCAATACCCGAACTGTCAATGACAACTTATCTAACCAAAGTGAAGGAGGGTGTATGATTCCAACGACCCATTCTCTCCTTCCAGCTTTCCTAAGTACTCTGTCTACAAATCTGGATTTACTAAGAGGAGAGGCTAAAAAAAAGAACTTAACATACAGGTTTCAAGTAGCTGCCCTAAGTCAGAATTGAAATGTCCCACAAATAAATGAGTAATTATATTCAAACCCTGCAAAACCACTCCAGTGCTGTCCCACAGACCTCCTCATGGGACACTGATTAATCTGACCATGGTGAAGGCTGTGAATTTGGTCTTTTGGGCTGAAGCACCATCAGTGACCAAGTTAGCTCCGTGCAGAACTAGTGTTCTACTGACTTCATAATGTATGAGATATTCTTGAATTATTTATGGTGTTTGTTTTAATTATAAATGACACTGGGTTAACCATGCTCTGCGAAAGGATCAGACTTGGGAAAACAGTCTTTATTAAGGTTTTTTAGTTTATAGATACGGCCTTACAAACTGTAAGATTACCGTATGCATAAAGACACAGATTTCTTCCACTAAGTGCAGTTTTGGGAAGTCATAAACAAGGACAGAAAAGCACAGTTGTAGAAGTCCTTCTGAAGGAAACCAGAGCAAGAAGAGTGAAATATAACACTCCCACACAAGAGACGCAAACACAACTAACGATCTGAAGGGAGAATAACGTAGAAGAAACTCCACCTCAAAAAACAACAAACTTAAATCACATACCGCTGATGCAGTATCTTTGCTCTCAGAGAGCGCTCTTTCCAAGTCACTCAGACTCTCTAGCTTAGTGCTTTTCTTCTTTCCACTTGGCACTGGCTCCTTTAATTTCTTCTGCTTTCTTTTAAGATTCAACATTCCAATATCACATCGTGGACACAACACCTAATGGACAGAAAAAGCAGTACTGTCTGCAACGTTTTAATGCATTCATCCTGCTCTAACACAGCCAAACATGATTGTTTAGAACAGTGATTCCTGTAGTTTTTCCCATCAAAGATTTTGGGGTTGGGGTGGGTGGAGGAAGTTATCTGGAAAAGAAGGAGAGCTAGAAGATTAAAAATCCAGCTTCATGAAGTGGAAAAGACTGCAACCACCTGCACATTTCATGTAGCTTGCTGGTATACAGAGACTGCTAATGCACTGAATAGCCTCCATTTTATTTAAGCTGCAAGCCTTGGGAAACAGTATAGAATTCCACAGGCTGCATACATTCCTGAATCTCTCCTGAGGGAGAAAACCAGGCTTGAGAGGAGGGGAAAAAAAAAAAAGAAAAAAAAAGTTTAGCAAAGGCTAGAAAGCGTTAATTGCTGAAAAACTGCAGGTGTTGACATACATGCAGCAACAGATTTAGAGGGCCAGCTAAAGCAGCTACAGTCTCACCCTTATCACAGCCCAGCCATAAGACCTTGCTGTCACCAGAGCTGATGTGGATGAATCRGATATGAACCCACGCTTGAGCTGATGCAGTCTAAAGCCCGATACACTAAAGTAAATTCAGTGACACAAACATGTCAATATTCCTACATTTGTATCAAAAATGTCAGACTGTGGCACAAGATTCTCTCTTACTAGCCAGTGATTAAGGAAAAAATAGAAAGTCTAGTTAAATCTTAACCATTTTAAAAGTTCAAAATAATTATTAAAAGCACAGATCAATCTAATAAAAATGGAATTAATTTAAGATATGTAATATGATCATAAAATATTTTGCAAATATATGTAATATTTTATGTCAAATTACAGCTCCTTCATGTGTTAATACCCACAGCTCTGATGTGCTTTTGCCATGATATCAATGGTGATCCACAGAGCCAAGATCTCTTACCTCTAGAAGAGAGTATGGGGAGTTCTCATACAGGAATGTGTTAGCTGCACACTCCTTCCACGCTTTAACTTCTGACACCAAGGACTCAAGCCTTGGTAAGTAGTCCAGATGCACTGGAATAGATCGACCTCTTGTGACAAGTTCCACTAGTGTGTCTAGCACAGGTACACGTCCTCCAACCTGCCAGATTACAAATTAAAGAGTTGCTTCATGTACATAAGACACACCATCTCTATGGATGACATTGTCACGTATATTAACCGAAGGTAGAGCTTGCAAAAATACAATTTACTTGAACACTTCAGTCACTTTATTACCCATTATTTCACCCATTATTTCAACACTCAATCTTTTCATTCACACAAGAATTAAAAAGAAAATACTTACCAAGAGACAATTTTAAAAATTTGCCAGCAATATACCAAACCCAAATCTAACAATCTCCATTCACAGTGCAAAACCAAATTTATTTTGAAAAATACCCAGAAGGCAAATCTAACCCAGTCCCTGGTTCACCAAGAGTGAGAAGTATCCAAGATGCCCCTTGAAAGGAACCTCTGTTTGTTTAAAGTGACATAGTTATGAGAAGTCCAGCAATAATGTAGGACTGATAGCTAATTTCTAAAATTGGTAAGTGATTTGGGACTGAAGTTAAGAATTATTCATCCAGAATAACCTCAAAATAGCTAACAATACAACTCAAAAGCACAGATACTAAGAACTTCCTAGAAGTCACAGTGACTTCAGGCATTTACTAAAATCTTCACAGAATTAAGCAAATGAAGGAAATACTTGGTATATACAGACACATGCTTCCCCCTATTCAGTAGGCAGGACATCAGAAAGAAAAATTAGACGTTAGTGAAGGCCAAGAACAACTCACTTAAGCCCTCTCAAGACAACCCTCAAACAAAGTCAAAATTTTAAAAGCAAGGACATCTAAAATTTCTTTCAGTTAAGAAGTTCTCATTTAAAGTTTTAAATAAAAGTTCAGTGCAAGAACCCCAGGAGAGGTCAGAGTGGCCTGAAAATATTAGTAGATCAAGTCAGAGTTGACTTTATGGAGAAAATATCAGAACAACTAATATGAAAATAATAATCAACTTATGCCAAAATTTCCAGGCAGGGCTGTGAGAGTCCCACCTTTTCCTGATTTGTGCAGTCCCACTGGCCCCTTGCACTAGTTCTTGTGAGACTGAGCAGTGAAGCACTTCAAAGAGATTACCTAGCCTACAATTACTTACTTGGGCTTGGACTAGCATGTTGTCTGGCTGCATAAACACTACTGCTAACATATGAGAGGAAATAGGCAGCGAGAAGAGTTAGCTACCACTGAGCAGCAGAATAAGCAACGAACCTAAAAATACAAGAAAGGATTCAGAAAGAAAACTGTCCAGAAAAAAAGGAGAATTACCAGAAGCCAAGGTGAAAACTTTTAAGCATTTTTTTTTAACAGATTCTTGTGTTCTCTCTCTGCCATTAGCATTCAGCTCATTTGAAGATGTATTTCAGAATGCAAAGATAGATATCATACAAAATTGGAAGAAATCTCAAAAAACGGAAGAGAAGGAAAGAAGAGGGAAAGAAGAAGAGGAAAGCAAGTAATTTCCATCTCGCATTTCTGACTTAGCTACTACAAAGTTACAGATTTTGTAGCAAGTATTTTAATCTATCAAATCAAAGGCTGACTATACAGCCAAGAGAACAAGGGACAGCCTTGATAGCGATCATCCTTAATATTTCATTAGTGATCTTGGCAACAAAAAAAAAGAACTGATAATAATGTAATAGAGTAATGAAAGAAACTTGGCAGATGCCATTAATACAGAGGACAATTGAGTATTATACAAGAACCACCAAATCCATTAGGACTGGAGCAACAGAAACAGGATTTTCTCTCTAAAGAAGGAACTCATCATATGTTTCTTTTTTTTTTCTTTTTTTTTTTTTTTTTAAGAGGGGGAGGGAGGTGGGAGATGGGGAGAAGGAGACAGATGAGAGTCTACTTCTTAAAAACAAGATATTTGAAATATCACTATGATGCTGTGGAAACACCAAATCAATTCTAAGGTGCCTCAGAAGGGGTATTTCAACTAAGTTTATGTCAAGTCTTGGTCAGACCTCACTTGCAATACAGCAGACCATGGCTTTGGTCATGCTCCAGAAAGGTGCATTTGAAACTCAAGAAAATGCAAGGATACCGCACTTGTCTACTCAGGAAAAAGAAGGTCTATTTTTTGAGAAGAATTTAAAAGAAAACAGTTTGTTTAGCCAAGCAAACATTGGCTGAGAGAAGATAGTCTGTGATTTTTAAATACTTTAAATTTGTTTATTCCTGAATCAACAAGCAGAACATTTGATTGTGTCACCTCTTCTATGCTGTACTATATAGGAGTGCAGTAAGATGACAATCATCTTTTACTATAGTTGTTCTTTAGCTTGCTAGTGCCATTAAAAAGCCTGCTATCTCAAAATAAGAAACATTCCTTTAAGTTAGGACAGTTGTTGAATAGTCCTACCAAAATGACTTTTACCAGCATGCAAAACATTTAACCTTATTTAAAAGAAATTGATGTTTATAAGGATTCTACAAAAGTAATACTTTTTTTTCAGCTGCAGAATGGTGCATGAAAGTACAATTAACAAGTAATATGACTGTTGTCACTAGTGACTCTGCAAAACTTACCTTAAGGTAAAGTTCTGTAATACTGTATGTTTTAAACTTTAGATTTGTTAATAGTTCCTTTATAGATTTATTGCAATCACTTAATTGCAGAGGTGAAACAATCTAAATCAGGCCCAGAAACAGAAGTAAAAATGAGAGCATTCATTAGAGTGTAACTGCCCCATGCCTAAGTCAACAATTGTTACAGATTAAGCATCCTCAATTCAGCAGGATACTGAAGCACTAAGTGCAACACAACAGAGCAGTAATCTGACAGCAGTTAGTATCGCTCACTGAAAACTAAGCAATGTATTTTACCTACCTGCAACGCTTCCACTTCTTGCAACCAATCTTTGGCCTTCTGTACTGTGTCTTTCAGTGCAACACCATTTGGGAGATATGCTGGAATCTCTTCTATCTCTCTCACTGCTGCTACAAGACTGCTCAGTGACTGCCGTGGTCTATAAATAAAACATTTCAGAATGTAAAACACCACTATGCATTTGAAGCTCTTCCACTAATTCATTTTTTAAAAAAATCAAAAGGTAACACCAAATGCAGATGTTCTGTCCAGCAGTAGAGATGATTACTGCTATGGTTTTTAGAAATGTGTACTTTTTTCCAAAAGACTTGTAATAAAAATGCTAAAAATATTAAGAAAAACTGTTATACTTTGCTGCATAACACTTTATTTTTGATAAAGCAAAATGTAGATTCAACCGAATGAGTGAGACTAAACATGGCCTGGTAGGATGTATTATTTCTAAATATTTATAAATTTGGGCTCAAAGGAGATTTAACATTCACTAACTTTTGAATGGAGCTCTCTGATAGTCCCTTGGATTCTCAAAAGCACACTGAACCCCAAAACAGTATCAGCTAAGAGACTCCACTCTAGAAAGTTAAAAAGGAGGAGGTAGCTTTTCTGTATTTTAAAATTTCATTCTGATGTTTTAAAAAGATACGAAGTCAACTACACTTCTATTTTGGAGGAGGAGGGTAACACCAAGCTTATTCCAGTTTTATGCTTTACGAAGTTATTATTTTAAAATAGCATGGCTATTATTAATGGGTAAGAAATGCTCAAATGCTCTCATGATTATGAGGTTGGAAAAAAAAATTAGGAAGACTGAGGAAAGACACTTCACATACAAGTTTAAGCCACCTTTCTAAATTTCAAGTAGACTGTGTTCCCTCACTTTCTTAGTTTTTAAATCAGAAGGTCAAACCAAAAAACATCAACCTTTTTCTCCATAAGGATGTATCTGGCTCATTTCTGTCTTCCCTGCACAAACTGACCTGGATGAATCTCCTCAATGTTAGAAACAGTCCATCAAATAACAGTATACAGCTGTGTGGACTCCATCTGGATGTCCACACTGCTGTCTGATACCGGGGGAATGAAGAAGATAGAAAGGAAGGAAAAGGTGCCTTTCCCTTTTAACAAAAGGAGGACTTGTACTAAGATACTGCAGCACCACAAGCACTGCAAGCCAACACTGATTTTGAAGAAGCAGTCTTGCTTTCCCTCAGTCTCTCATTCCCCAAATATCATGGTCCTTTCAGGATGGGRTGAGTATTTGCCTCCACATGGCAGACTGGATCAACAAAAGGGAGCCCCTTCAGCAATAAAGCCAGCCATTTCCATCTTAAAACAGCTCAGGGAACTACTGTGAAAGAGCACGTTCCTGAGGGAACGTTACTGGTATCAAACAGTTTAAATTGATGTCAGCTTTCTTACACTCTTAAGCATCATTTGACATACTGAGACTACATACATGCCTACATCATTTGCTGCTTTTATCTTTTTTTTAATATTTATTATTAAAAATTATTATTTTTATTRTTTTTAACTTCTCCCTCTCTTTTTCCCCCTTTGAAAAAAATAGAAACAGCATGGTCATCTAACAATAAGAATTTTCATGCAATACTATCATTAATTGGATCAGTGATACTCTGTGTAGTATACACCACTAAGTGAATAAAAAGTAGGAAGTTACAGGTGAATATAATGAATCAATAGCTTGGTTTAGGATCCCAAATGTAAAATGTAGCACTAATATTTAGGTTTACCTGGCCTTTATCAGATTTCTGGCTTTGTCATCCCAATGTTCAGATACAGTAAGGAGTTCTTGTAGTTTTGCCATTGCTTTCTCAACTGCTGGGTAGGGAGCTAATCCAACACCTGAATCTATAAGACGTCTCATATCATCTAGAGTAAGACAGTTTTGGTCTGAAGAAGCCAGCTGCACATCCTCTAGCCAGCGTGCCTGTTCCAGGCGTATCCGTAGCTCGGCAAGTTGGGGAAGATCAACATCAAAGTCAAAGCTGACATCTAACAGCTCCTGAAGTTCTGCAGCACTCGGCATTTCTTCAGAGAGGAGTTTCTGGCTATGTTGTTGGAAAGCTTCCACACGATCAAGAAGGTCCTGAAATAAACAAATACAATAAAATGAAACAGAAGAAAGAAACCCACAGCCAAATCTCTTAAAYTTATAAACATTACTAATAACCTTCCTGGCAAACACTATGTTGCAACGCACATAATGTGAAAGTCAAATTATGAAATTTAAAACATTTAAATAGTGTATAATCAACATAAAGCAGATATTCAAAAAAAGGAATTTAGGAAAGTTCAGTTCTAGTCAGTAAGAAAAAAGTGCTGCTGTAACGGTTTTGGTTTACTCTGTACAAGTTGAGGTGAAAAGATAATTAGATCACTTGTCTGCCTTCCAGACATTCCGTTTTCCCCCAAGTCTCCCCCTTAGCTCACTCTCTCAATCCCCTTCTCTGCCTGGCTTCTCAAGTCCTACCTGCTGCAGCACTGCAGGATGCCAGAAACATTACTATTTTCCTGTAATATCCCATGCTCTCACTTGACTCTCATAGGCGTAGAGAGTAGGTAGAAAAAAAAGACACTTTGCTACAGTGAGGCATTCAAATTCACTGAACTCAATACACTAAATGGTAGGGGAGAATATGTGGAATTACAGAATAATTCTGTTTGGAAGAATCCTGTGGATGTGTTGAGTTCCAACTCCTGTTAAGAGCAKGGCCAACTTCAGACTTGTATCAGGTTCCTCAAGACTCAGTCCACTGAGTTTGGAAAACCTCCAAGGACAGCAATTCCTCAGCCTCTTTGAGTGTCTGTTTCAGTGTTTGACCATCCATATTGCAAATATTTTTTTCTTTATATCCAGCTGGAATTCCCCTCACTAAAACTTCGATCATTGCCTCTTGTTCTTTCATGGTACACCTCCAGAAAAAGTCCAACTCCACCTTTCTTGAAACATCCCTTTAGGTGGGTGAAATCAGTAATCAGAACCACTCCTCACACTTTCAGCCCTCTCTTCTCCATGCTGAAGAAATCTAGCTTCCTCAGCATCTCCTCATACCTAATGTCATCCACTAACTTGAGGATCCATAGTACTAGATAACTCCACTCAAAACTCCTTTGAAGCAAAAGAGGGATGTCAAATTCAGAGTAACAAAAAGGACTGACAGGAAAATTAAATGTTCCATTAGTATTGTTTTCTAGTCTTGTTTTGAAATGGTTAAGGAAGAAAGCTGAAGAATATCACTGAAAAAAAAATGGCTTTGAAGAATGCCAGGAAGGGCCAGAAGCTGCTGTGGTTCATTTCTGAAGTGAGATTGCTGCAGTGATGAGGTTTTTTGAGTTGAAACACACAGTTCCAGTAAGCCAAAGACCACGTTTTACTCCTTCAGACAGTGCAACACCTTATCTCTCTCCATATGATCAAAAGCTAATTACTCCCAAAAGGTAAATCTGTGGCTGTTTGCACTTCACCTAGGACAATTAGCCTGAATAATCTCAATGGTAAGGCTGGAATTATTATGTATCTGGCTATCATGCCCAACGCTTGTAGTACTACCCAAAATGCCTTTTAACAGCAAGTTCTTCTTTCACACCTCTTGGTATTTTGCCAATGAGGCTGTTTGCTGGTAGGCAATCTCACCCATAATRGAAATAAAGCCTTTTTAGAGCGAGATTAAATTGTGAACCAACCTCCAGCAACTGCTGGTCATTTATGTTAGCAGCTTAATTTATATGACTATATATAATTTAAAAATGTTGAGAGTGATATAAAAGAACAGTCTGACTATACATCTTTGATGTTTTTCTGTTCAAGAACACCAGATAGATAAGAACAACTGTTTGCGTGTCTGGCACTTCTGAACTTCTACATTTTAAACAGTTAGGTAACTTCACAGAGTTACAATGCTATAAATGAATAATTGTAWATAGGATTTTAGTGAATCTGAATCATATATTCTAAACTTGTTAGAGCTTCAAAAACCATAGCCATAAAGCTGAGTTGAACTGGTTCTCCACACTTTTACTACTATTCAAACTGGAATCTACATGATACCATCTGGTTGCTCAGCTTTGTGTCTACGGACACTGAAGAGATGGTTGCAGGAGTGTGCCACTGCACTTCTTGGTTTTAAGTTTCAGCTAAAGACATTCTTCTCTAAGACAGGAGTTGCAGCTACCCAGAAGTTATGCTCCTTTTCTTCAATCATCCCCCAGTGGTATAAACAATACTTTGGAAAGTCCTGAAATCAAATTCTGAAATATTTTCAACTTGAGAACAGTTCCAGCTGGTGAGTAGATGGTGAATAAACATCACTAGTTGATGGTCATGGGAGACATCTCCAGAAAGCCTGCACAACTTCAGCAGCAGATGCACTGCTAGAACAGGTATTTAAGTAGCCCGGGTTAGTAGCTTTGGCAAGGGTTCCCTGTACTGTGGTTGATACCATAAGGAGTTATCTGTTTAACAGAATACGAGAAAGCTGACAACAGATTACATCTACAAAGAAGGAAAGTGGTATGAATGTGAGAACTGCCACTCAGAGCATTACTGAATTTCAATTATTCTCATACAAAACTGACTTTATTGTTAAGAGGAGACTAGTTAACTGACTCCAAACTTTTGAGCTGTAGTTACCCAGGTCATTCTACTGGTTTTTTTTTGCACTACTTTGTATAACCCTAACATTTTAGTTCCCCCATGCAGTATAAAATCTTCTGAAAATGGACACCAGTGGGTCAGAGATCTCAGTTCTTCAGTAACTCATGAGTACAAGTTATCCAGGCCTGCTAATTGAAAAGTATTTATTCTTGGAGCAAATAGCATGATAACAAATTAATGAAGTCTAAATAAATCACTATGACACATGCTTGAATTTTTTACCCTAGAGTTTTCCAAATTACCTTCAGTAATGGTGTCTGACTGAGCACACAGGGTAGAGCACAGAGTTGTCTTACAAACAACCGTAGCTCATTCACAGTCAGCTGATTTTGAGATTTTCCTCCTCCAGAGCGGTACCTGCAATTACACACAATTCAGCTTTGCTGTGTGTCACTAAAACAACATCCAAACTTCTCAAAAATTTGCTTATGGTTTCTTCTAACTCAAACTTTACTCAGAGATAATGCAACATTCAAAAGTATCGAAGCAGCTTAGGGCTTACACGATGGCAAAACTGAGTTAGCTACAGCAGGATAAACTATTGTTGAAAAAACTTTTTCATATTAAGTAATACTCTTGAACAACTGCTCAGCTTTGAAAGCACACTTGTTATTATGGAATAAAATCAGGCTTTTTTGCAGAACACAAAGCAACTGTGGACAAACTATGCCGTTATGTTGCAACAGCTATTGTGGTCAGTCCTTCCCCATGTCCATACCAAAAGAGAACAAATCCCGATTTTGAATGGGATTTATACTCACAGTCGTGTAGGCACGTCTGAAAAATCCTCCCWATGCTGCAATCATCATTTCCATTTTTATTTAAAAGCTTCATATAAAATGAGTGGCTTATAAGTGTTACCAAACTGGCTAATATTAAAAACCCCTCTAAACACAAGCCAATATTAACTAATCTGAGTATCCTGAGCAGAAAAGGAAAGAAACCTCTTACAACGCTGGATTCAATTTAATCCACAATATGTCATTTAAATAAAAGAGAAAAACAACATCTCAACAGGATATGCCAGCATGACTGGAATAGGAACCCTATGAAGAAAGTATTAATTTTACCATTCTGTATTAAAAATAGGTATATTTAAGAGACATGCATATAAAAATCACATTGGGAGTTTCAAAATCCATAGTAAGTTGAATAACAGGCAACAAAATGAATTCAAAGTCTGAGGTACAATATAGGCTATTTTAAGGTCTACAGTGCTCTACTACTATTTGTTGAAATTCTGCAGTAGCTTCCACAAAATGACAAAACCTTACAAAAAATTTATACATGCACGTGTGTAAATATATGTATAAATATAAATACACATAAAACACAAAACTAAACTGCAAAGTTGGCTGTTACAGGAAGTTTTTGATAACAAGAGAATACATGATTTTAGAAAGGCATTCCAGAGGAGCAAAAGTTCAGGTCATTAAGCACAAAGATGTACTAGCTCTCTTAACTCCTGGAGACTCTAAGGATCAGCCAAGATACCATGAGGCCTAGAGAAGGCGAGAGGGGGATAGTGAAAGCATCACTTTTTACTTGCTCTACTGTCATACTTTACCCTCCCAATATCAACTATGTGCTAAGCTCAGACAGGAAGGAGGGCTATGCTGTCCCTTGGCCCAATTCAGAGGGCTGTTCACAGAACAATCTTCAAAATAGTATCTACTGCTTAATCACCCATCATCATAAGAATTAAACCCAATAGGGAAGTACAACCCACCTGCATTTCTTCAGGTATTTCAGATAAACAAGAAGGTGAGCAAGAGTCATAGGATTTACTCTCAGAGAATATTCATCGTATCTCAGTCTTTCTCTCTCCAAGAACTGTTCTGATTACTATATGGGAGGAAATCCCTGAATAGCACTGGCTACGTGATTAATAGGGATAATATTTCCAGTTAAGTTTACTATATGATTCTTCCAAATCAAGGATCAGAAGAATACACTCAGTCCATAATCAATACACAACAGCCAATGTGATGGAGGCTGCCTTAAGTCCTGCAGATATGTGACTTCACGCATATAAAACTGTATTTGATACTACACCTATTTAGGTTTTAAGCAGATTAGTCTCTTTATTGCATCTTCCCACATCGGCTACCTACATCCCCTTCCCCAGTCTTCTAGGGGAAAAAAATATCCATCAAATAACATTGGATTTTAAAACTTTCAGCTTTGAAGACATGCAACTGAACTTGTCCCAGGCATATGGCACTAAAACACTAAGAGAGAAATGGACTGGCTATGATGAAAGGCTTTTAGAGCAAATCAGAAACGTAATCCAAACACTGTCTTGATTCTGGGTGGCATTACACTGGGAGGATTATTCATCACAGTTTGCAGTGTTGAAGGAGCTGGCCAATACACTATGAGAAAGGCTGGTATAATATCACAGTGACAAAAGAACAGACCTGGTCAAGGAAATGAAGATAAAAATCACTACACCTCCTTCCAGGCCAAGCAAACTCAGACAGATAAGAGAAGAGAAAACCCTTGAAAGAGCTCCTATGGACCAGAGCACCTGCAAATGGCCTGGCTGGGACTTGAAGTCCATCATTTGGAGGACTGAGCAAATACCAAGGTCTAGTTGGGAGAACACACTGACTAGGAACGCCAGAATGAGAACYGGCTCAAGGCTGAATGAAGAAAGAGATTAGGAGTAGACAAGTACTTTGATAAGTATACCATGGACCTCAGGGTTAGGAATTATCTGTCTGGCAAAAATCATGTCTGTTGGAATGCTGAATTTTTCATTTCTTATTAAAATATTTTACTGTTGATGTGATAGAGGCTTTATCCTCTTGTGTTTGCAAGAGGGTGAGTATGAATGTTTAGCAAGTATCAAGTCTTTGCTGCAAAGACTGATCCAAAGATAATTAGCTAAAAGGAAAGGTGTAGCTAAAGTCCAAGTAGCAGCTGAGTATTTTGCTGTCAAAGCAGTTCAAAGTCAGCCTTTATAAAACCAGAAGAACACAGAGAGTGCCAAGCTACAATATACCTGCTGAGGTAGGCAACACGCAGAAAACTGTACATGTGCCATTATACCAGGGCAAACGGCAACCACACTGACAATATACTACATTGTTTTTCCACCAGGCATAGACTGTAATGAATATGATGACACATGGACCACTGGCAGATTTTTGGCACCATGGTACAGAGACAAGCGGACTATCTTGTTAGCAGTTGCTTTGGCTGGAAATATCACATWGATTTTTCCTTTCAGGGAATGTTAGAACAAATTTACTGCCCAGCTGTCAAACAAAAAGGAAGAGGTGAATGAAAACTAAGGACATTTTGACTTGTTACATGGAGCAAAGGTGAACCTCTCCATAAACGGTAGCTCTCATAAGAAGACAAAAAGATTGCCTTCCTTTTCAAGTCTTACAGAACACTGCCATTTACCCTTCAGTGATTCAAAACTGTTGTAAACTCATACAGTAACATTTACCTGGTTTGTCTTTTGCCATTAAGAAGCTGCTGTGCAACTGAAGCACATTTGTCTGCATCCTGTGTAACTAGTCTGAGGTGTCGCAGTAGATCATTGTCTGGAAACTTCTTCATTTCTGATTCTTCTATCAAAGCCTTAAAACTGATGAGACCTTTCAGGAAAGATAATATGTTAACAGAAGTCCTCCTTCGTGATGAAATTTAAGTAAAAAGACAACATAATACACGTTAAATGTATTTCTATTTGAATGTCAGTTATATTTTGTTTTGAAGAAAAATGAATCACAAATTTCTCACACAAAGACAGCTTATTATAATTTCAAAACCTATTACAACTAAACATTTATGTTAAAACAGGAAATTATATATAGTTTCTTTTGACTGTCACGTAAGCGTGCAAGACAAAAATTGGTAAGGTTCAGAAACTGAAAGCTGAAAAATCAGCCATTTTAATCACGTATTATAGAAAAAAATGTAAGATACTTACTTCTTTTATTGTTAATTTTTGCCTCCAAAGCTTCATTAACATTGGAAGCCCATTCATTGTATGATTCTGCACGCAACTTCAGTGCATTCATCATTGGATAGAGATCCTCTAGAGTGTATCGGTACCTAGAAGTAGCACAGAATTCAACCTTTAGGGTGAAAGGGCAGATGTCAAGATAATATGTATGTATAAAAATACGTATGTAAAAAAACATGGGGAAGGAAACATGACAGCAGGAAGGAAAGCTAATGAAAGCAAAAAAAAAAAAAAAGGGTTATTAAGCAATTACTTTGTTACTATAAAAAAAGCAAACTAATTTATATAGTAACTTTTGCCATTATGCCACCAAGAAGAGCTGAATGCTGAAAAGAAAGAGTCTTTGTATATTAGCACAGAAAATGCACTTTGTCTTGGGGGCACTGCATTTGCAGAAGACTGTGGAGAAACAGAATACTGAGACKAGCACCACTGACAAAACAGACTAAATCACTAGATTATCCAACTACAACAGCAACGTATAGAACAAATATCTCCAGAACATACTATTATTTTGCTATCTGAAACTTACCCCAACTTGTATTTGTAGGTGGGACAGGAACAGAGATCTTCTACATGATACAGGCATACAAGTAACCCAGGTTTACATGAACAATAAACAGCAGACATGAAACAAGTGGTTTTACACTTTAAACACTGTCGCTCATCATCAGGAAACAACTCAAAAGCCACTTGCTCTGAGTCAATCACTCCCTGCAAAAGAGAATGCCACATCACTTCGAAGTCTAACAAACAGGTGATTTATCCAAGGTAAAACATCAGAGACTAGATTTATCAAAGGAGTAATACAGTTTAGAAATAATATACTAAAACCAGCAGACAGAAACCTTGGATAATGAAAAAATCAGCTATTCTGAATCAAACTACTGGAATAACATAAAACATTACTTTAAAAGACATTTTAACCATATTAAAGATAGATGGTAAAACAAGATTCATGATGAATGATTCTTTACCCAACAGGCCTTTGAAATCCAACAACACAACTCAGGAAGGTACTATGTAGCTCTAAAATGTTGACAACACAATACAAGTCCTAGAGTATACATCATATCATTTCTTCAATATTCTTTCATTCAGTATAATTTTATTTCCTAGAACTCACCAGTTTATGAACCCTCTCACGCAACATCTTCTCATCTTCAATCATAATCGCCATATCTTTCTGAACAGTAGATGCTACCACAACATCAAGGACATCTGCTTTGGAAGCCATTTTACATATCATCTCATCATGAGAAAACACACAGTAACGGTTTAGCAGACGATAATGTTCCACACACTGGCGACCCAATGGTAACTGCATTGAAAGCCATAGAAAAAAATTGACCTAAGTATGAAAATTATGCTAATATACTACTGACTTGTTACGCTGTTAACCAAAAGCTATCCAAATGAAAGCCAAGATGAATCCTAAATCCTTCTAAGAATGACATTCATAATTCAGAGCACAGAAGTAAAGAAAAATCAAGACCCTCACTGAATTCTTTTAAACTTGGACTGATTATAACTCCTTTGCAACAAGTATTATGGATGCAAAAATTTCAGGTAGACCCAAGGGCAAAACACASAAGTACCTGGAAGAGAAAGTTCTTAGGGGTAACTAAATGATAAGCCACAGTACACTCAGAAAGACCCAAGCTGAAAATAGGCAGAGGCTGAGGCATCATCAATAGGGAGAGTATAGACACCTGCCCTATTCTTAGCACTCTCAAGCCATCCTGTCAAAGACAGGATGCTGGACAAGTTGGACCTCTAGTCTCAAAACTATGCTGTGCCATGAGTTGTGCTGCAGCAGGGGAGATTGCTGACTCCATGAACAATTCAAGTTCCCAACTAATCCCAAGCAGTCCTTGAATTAAGAAGAGCTGGGCAGGGTATTCATAACTTTATTTCAAAGCTGTTTGCTGAWCTAGATGGACACTGGTGCCCTGCTAATAATGACGTTACGTGTTATGGTCCTGTACGAAACTCACAGAAGTATAAGAGGAAAAATAAGACCAAACCAAACTCCCAGATTAATTGAAGTGATAATACCATCACAGTGTAGAAAGGTTTCTTCCAGTTTCACTAATCTCCTACTTTAAAGTGATGTTTTTTTTAATCTAGTAATGTTTTTAGATAGGCTACATTTACAAATAGCTAAGTCCATTTGGGAAAAAATGGAAGAGTAGTCATCTGAAATAGCAAATTCAAAGGATCATTATGAGATTAGGCAACATTATGCATCTGAGCAATCTGCTGGGAAGCAGAAATGATTACTTTTATCTTCTTGGAGGAACTATTCCCCATGTATTTTCATTAAAAAAAAACAGACAAAAAGGTTAATAAATTACTATTGCCTAATATTGTACTGTGTGCCTTTATCTGCTGTTTCAGTGAGTTGAAGGAACCTTGCTAGGAATACTGTGTCAACATATAAACCTTGTCTTTGAATACCAAAAATTTCCCTTCTCTTCTTAGAGTTTTTCTCTAAAAACATACAGTATCTCTGCTATCCAAAAGGACATATTCACACTCAGAGGTGATTTTTCTACTTATCTTTTCAAGAGAACCATCAAAGCCCTTAACTGTTCTTAAGGTATGTCATCGTCCAATTTAGATTGTCATCCAAAGAAACTAAAATAGGAGAATCTGGAAAGAAGTGCAAGGTTGGCTTTGTTTTTCAGCTGTAGAAAGCATCCATTAGAGAATTCCCAGTGTAATCAGTAGGCAAACTTCATCCCAGCTTACACAGATCTTAGGATAAGAATGGAATTTGGGGACACAAAAAGAGTAGTTTCAAGAAGTGTCACAGAGTGTCATAGAATTGGTAAGGTTGGAAGGGACCTCTGGAGGTCATCTAGTCCAACCCTCAAACAAGTGGCCATACAGGGACTGAACTCACAACCTTAGCATTATGAGCACCACACACTWATCAACTGAGCTAAACATAACCCCGTAAGTGTTGGTGCTCCTCATGTTCCAGGCATGCCTGAGATCTTCCTAACCTCCTGCTGTAAAATTTACATCCATCTTAACTTACAATTTGCTTTTAAAATTGAACTTTAGTAACCAGAGAAAGTCCAGTTTGGTGCATTAGAGAATTATCTTCAGTAAGACACTATGCTACTAGTACCAGGCTCCCTCTGATATGTGCACTACACCTATGCATCAGCAGTAAAACACTGGAGTTGTACATCAACCAGGAACAATTTTGAAACTGCATACATTATGTATTACGAAAAAATGTTTTCAGAACATACCCAGTCAACTGTGCAGAAGTTCACAGCTTCAGCAAAATTGAAACCCTGATTGAAGCCACTGTGATAAGCTCTTGGGAAAGTGATGACAAATTCTCCAGCACATTGATTGGTTCGATAAACCTAAGAGAAAAAGAAAAGACAGGCATTAGGTCAAATCTAAATAGAACTGAAGGCTGCAATCTTCAAAGCTGTGAAAAGAATATAGATTTCCAAATCCCAGTTAACTTCCATGGTAACTCTGGACAGCTTTAAAACAAGCCCAAGAATTACAATTGGCATTCAGTAATTTATTGCATAAAATCTTAGCAAGCAAAGGGATTTCATTCAGACACATCTACACTCTGAGACTGCGGGTTAGCTGTCTATGCCTTTTGCACTTTGCTAGCTCTGTTGACAATTACACAGGTAAAGCACAGGCAAGATTTGCTTCAACATGTAGCTGAAGGGGGAGAGAATTTTGCAATCTGTTCAAAAGTTCATACTGCTGGAAATCTAATACTCTCGGTACTAGACGACCAGCATGAGAGCAGGCATGTCTTCCTGCATCTTCAAAATTTGGAGTCTCTCAAAGCACAGCAGGCACCATAAATCATGCCATTTTCTCCAGATTTTCCTTTAAGTCCCAAGGTCAGCTAATTGAAAGCTAATTAAGTTGTAAAGGGACATAATTCCCATGAAAAGTTTAATATGGAATATGATGGAAACTGATGAAAAATGTTTTTAAATGGCTACGAACTATTCCAGGTCAGAGGAAAATAAGAGGATGTGGATGACATATAAAGGAAGAATGGGTTTTGGCCCCTTGCCAGAAACTCTATGCAAAAAAAATTTGTCTGACTGAACAGACACATGAAGAGCTCCTGCTATTGTTTCAAAGTTCATGACTAAACTTTTTATCTGAGATACAGAAATAGAAATATACTAAGGTGGGTCTCCAGAGAAGAGTTTTCCAAGCAATTCCAAAAGCAATGATTCCATTGCCCATCTGTTCAAACTGGCACATACTACTAGACCAGAAAGATACAACACACACGGAAACTACCACAACATCTCTGTAATAAAAGTGGTTGCAATTATCAAATTTGAAGTAGAATTCAGTGCAAATGAAAGAGGGTTGGGTTTGGGGGAGTAGCACAGGAGTCCAACAACATACAGGTACTCCGTGGGCCATCAAAGTATTCGGGTTCATTATGGTGACAAGTTGGTGCAAGAGATCTGGCTGAGATTCAAATAGCTCTGGAGCAAGCTTCTTCATTACATCCTCCAGCTGTTCAGCTGCATACCCTGGGGCTCCATACCACGTTTTAGGCTCCCCCCTGCAAGATTATTAAAAACAGTTAAATATGAGCAATCTTGTAAGTTACATTTTCAGTCTTCTGCTTTAAAATACACCATGTCAAAAGAAGGGTATATTGCCAAGAAGGAGCAAAGACTATGTACCTTCTTGAATCTTCACATTTAATGCAGGTCCCTCCTCCAGGCCTAAGCTTTTAACTGCCCAGATTTCTGAGCACATACTTAAAATATTCTGGGGGGGGAGGGGAAAGACTGAAAAAGTCCTTGGTGAAGTTCTGCTGATTCCAACACAACTTCAAAATCTAAGCTCAGTTTGTCTTTTCTCTAACTACTAATACCATCTTCCTCTGGGATCTAACAATCAAAGMCAGTTCTTTCTGTCTTGAGCATAACTGCCATAAAAGTAACATATGGTAAGTAGAAATTAAATTTCCATTTTATGCAGTTATAAGAGGAGTAAAAGACAACAGGATAAAAAAAATCCACATCCAGAGTAGGAACAAAGAACTTTCAGAAACAGCTAAACCCAATGCAAGACAGCTGATAAAATTAAGGTTATGCAGATGTGCTCCAATATATGTCGTTTTGTGTTCACAGTGAAGCTTGCTTGTTGCAGTATATGAAGATGAAAATGCTTCTGATCCCTAATAAAGAAGGAAGCTACTCAGAAAAGGAGATCAACTAATCACTTCCACCTGAGAGTCCTAAAGAGTGGGCAGAAGAATGCTGAGGCATCACTGTTCTTTAGGGGTTCTCTCTCTTTCCTTTTTTTTTTTTTTTTTGATAAATCAAGAAGTGATGGGGAGAAGTCCAGGAAAAAAAAAAAAAAAAAGCTGTAACTCAAAAGGCACAGGTTTCGAATCTTGGAATTTATTCTTGTACTCAGCACCTCCGTCGGGGGCAAAGGCAAAAGGTCAGCTAGTCTGAAGGGCTGTGGAAGGACTGTTATGTTGGCATCACAAGGACTAACACAAGCAAAGTTGTTACTTTATAGTGTTAAATGACTATGGCAGCCTCGGATCTGGTCATCATCTTGGAACAATTATACAAGTTCATGAAGAGTAGTTACAGATGCAACTGAAAAATGCCCTGTGTCCTAATCCAATATTGTGTTACTCAAGAATTCTGCTCCTTGGTATAAAGCTGTGTGAGTGACAAGGAATGGATAACAGTAGCTGTGGACTATGCTAAACTTCGACCAGGATATTGGTACAGGAATTCTTGCACTTAACAGATAGTGGATAAAAAATTCTAAAGAATGCCTAAGATGTCAGCCTTACAAATGCAGTAAGCTGAGAAATGAACGTTCTTTCTGCACTGCTACCAGACAGCTCCTCATTCTTGCCTTTAAAAATGCAGAACACCAGGCACCAATTCTTTTTTTTTTTTTTTTGTTTTTTTTCCTTTTGCCATTTCAGGGAGTAACACAGGATTCAACATCTTGCAGGAAAACTACCGCCTTCAACTCGCTGAAATGTCCCCAGCTGTGGTCTGCTTTCATTGGGAGTATCTGTTCAAAGACTGTTCCCTGGTATAGGAAACAATCCTTCCTTCAAGGCATGTGGGAATACTGAAGATGGCATCCCTGGTACTTCACAAAAATGAGTCCTGCCTTCTGATGTCTTTTCAAGTCCAGACTCCAACATTTGTCTTTTAAGAGGCAGGTTATTAAAAAAAAAAAAAAAAAAAAAAAAAAAAAAGACACAGACCTCTAAGTAGAAGGGGAATACAGAAAACCGTCTGCAAAGGAGAAGATTTCTATGACATTCATGCTGGAGGAGAAATAAATGACACAAAAAGGGCTGCTTTTACCTTTCTTTGCAAGTGTATGTRTATGTTTGTGTACATATATTATGTACACATCTATTTGGCTTTGATAGCAATTGCTAATGTAATTTGAGACAAATGATGCAGAAGGTGATACCATTCCAACAACAAGGGAAGCCCTCCTAGAAGAAATAGTTATTTCATTCAAAAGCCCTCCTCTCCTTCACGTGGTTTTCAGCCTGGCTGAAGATCCAGACCCCTCCCCCCTCCAAAAAAAAAGTAATAAATAACAATGAAGGTCATTTTTGCACTGTGATCTGGATCACTCATTTATTTAGGTTCATTCAAACATTTAATATTGTCAAATACTAAGAAAACAAGCAATACAAGTAACTGACTACTTGGAGTGTCTTCCAGCAGCAACTCTTTCAAAAAGTAGCAGTTGAATAACTGAATAAAAAGAAGAAACACTGAATAGCAGCTGGGATGCGATTTTTCTGGAATACATACATTAAAAGGAAAGGAAAAGAGCTTGACAGGTTTCAGCGAAAGTGACAAGATTAATTCAAACTCTAGAAAAGCTGTCGGAAGGCAAGAAGTTTAAAGAGTTCAATCTATTTAGAATATCAAAGAGATGGCAAAGATCTATCCTGATTGCAGTTGACAAGTGTTCACATAATGAGAGGATTTATGATAGAATGATCTATCTAACAGGTAAAGGGTATGCAAGATCCTAACACTGTTAGTTGAAGCTAGATGATTTTTAAAGTTTACATGATTTTTAGTTTTATACTGAGCATAATAAAACATCAGATGGAGTATCTATTGCATCTCTAATGGATTTTTTTTAAAACTGGGAATGGATGTCTCTTTCCAATATATGACCTCTAATCCAAAAGTAAAATCAATGCAGGAATCATTGTGTCAAATTTAATCCTGCTGCTACAGGACTGTAAGGGTTATTCTGGTCTGAGCCCTGTGAATCTGGTTTTAGTCCGTTAATTAAAAAGAGGAGGGGAGAAGAAAAGGGAGGCTGTTTTGCAGGCTGAGTTTATCCCTCAAACTCACCAATGCAAGTAGTTAATTGAGTAGCTCCAGTGATCTTCAATATGCCAACAAAATGAAGAAAAGCACATTCCTACATATAGCCAGGGTAATTTCATCCCACATATGTCTGCAGTGATGTGAGCAAGCACAGACTGCTCCATTACAGGCATGTTGTTCAAATTCCAGCCACTATCCAGGTACTCCTGAAAACAGAACAAAACAGCCTCAGGTTCACACAACACGAAGTAGGGGGCAATAAAAGAAAAGTATTTTTCACAATTGAAAAACGTAAGAAACTGGTCAATAACCCCCAAAACCAAAACCTCCAACGCATTTGTTCTTTTCAAAAAATGTTCTCTGACCTGCTTTGTTAAAATGAGATTTTTTTTCTTTTTTCATCTGGAAGTTGCTTATTAACAGATAAATCTGTGGCCTTTAATGTTTCATCACAGCATATTTTATTTCTCTAAAGTGCTGGTATCTTTCTCTTCTTCAAACACTATGCCAAATATTCATATAGAAGAAACACTCTACAATTCAGTTGTGTTTTTTTTTTAAACTTTGAACTGAAGAGCCTTATGAAGAGCTGAAATACAAACATGGAGTAAGCTAATAAAGACCTACCTCTTCTTCTGGTCTAAGTTTAAATTTCCCATCTCTAACTGGAAAGCCACTGCCAAACTCCTTTGAAGCAATATCAGCTCCATATTCCACTGTGACATCTTCTTCAATGGTACTAACGAGTCGCCAAAATTCTTTTTCAACCAACTCTGTAGGGACCATCTAGGTATGAGAAGAGAAATATAAACATACAAGGAGTATATGGCTCAGGAATCAGCATCTAAAACGCACATGCATAAAAACTAGCTAAGGGAGAAACTGCCATTAGCTTAAAGCATTTCTCCATTTCAAAATCACTTCAGCAAAAAGTAGTAGTGCAGCAAAAACCTGTTTTTACCTACAACACGCATTCTCTCTGGGTTCTCAGCTAACGATAATAATTGGAGAATATTGTCTTCCTTAAAAACATTTTTTCAAAAGTGAAAAAGCCACTGGACCGAACAAGAACAAAACAAAACCCTTCAGATTACTGACATGAATCAGAACATCCCATTTTGGATTTCCCTCCCCTCCTCAAGTTATAAATTTGACTAAGCATAAAAAAAAAAAAAAAAAGAAATCTACATGATGGCTTCAGGATAAATACATGAACATACATGTACTGGCATGTTAAAATAGTCCGATTTGAATGCGTCTGCCATTTCTCCAAATGTGCGAAGCGTATAGTCTCTTGCTGCTTGTTCAAAACCAAATGCTTCTTGAGGTTTATTACACTCCTGCAATTAATAACATAATTACTATGTTAATAAGATGATCTGCACTCATATTTTACACAGAGGTGTTAATATCACCCCATTTGGCAGGATGAGGAAAGCGGGGCCCAAAATGAAATGACTGCCCCAAGTTGCATGAAGAGTCAGAGGAAGAGTCAGGAAGTGCAGAGAGCCCTAACTATGTTCTCTGTTTAATTCACCAAACCACAATATTTATTTATTAGTAAATCTGAAAAAGCACTAACAGGTTAATAAACCAATGTCATAATTTCTGCTCCCTCTAATATAGCAGAACAGAAAAGCAATGCACAGGCCTCCAAATGGAAACACACCATGAGACTATACTTTTAAATAGAGAGGGAAGATGGCAATTAAATTCCAAAGTATTCTCTAAAATTGCAGCTATACTAAGGTATATCAACTTTTGGCTCCAGAATATTTAGTGATCCCTTTGCAATTTGAAAAACACTCAATCTTCATTTTAGTTTCACCCTCAACCACCTTGCCTCCACAACTTCAATTAATAACAAATTGAATTTCCAATCGCTAAGATCAAGAAAAGAACACAAACAATATTCAGTCTAACTTGTATGTTTTCTCAAGTTACCTGAGCCAGACACTGGGGACACCTCCAGTCCCCTTTGGGAACATCATGAAGGGGTGGAATTAAACAAAAAGTATGGTAACTGTCATCACAGCCATCACACAACAGGAGACGATCCTCATCATTACCACTGCCACATAAGAGACATACATACAAATCCACCTGCAATGAAAAATAGCTACAGTGGGGATTTGAGCACTTAAGGTAACTCATGGTGAAAGAGCAGTTTTGTAAGTCAGCTAGCACATTTGACAAAGCTTATTTTTATTTTAATCATTGAAAGGGAAATTAGATAAGCAAATACAAGTTTTTTTAATATCTTGATAAAAGTTTAAATAACCCTCCTCTGAAATTTAATGAAGAACCATAAGAGTTATAAGCCCTTACATGCAGTTTTTTCTAAATGACAAAACACTTGATTTAATATACTTAAGACAGTTTTAATCAGCAGTGCTGTGCTTTTTGGAACTGTATTATAACATTTGTCAGTGGCACACATATTCTTTCTCTTGTTGGGTTCTTGGCTCTTAAAATAAGCATGTGTGCACAGGTGTTTCAGTCTCTTCTGAGGCCAACAGTCTGGAGCCTCAGAAGAGATAGAGGGGTTCCTCTTGATGGGAGTGTTCCTCTTTTTCCTAAGAGATATTGGCATTTTCCTTTGGAAAGGAACCAGTTTTCCAGCAAAAACACACACTTTTGGACAGAGGGCAGCTGTGAAAGAATTACGATGAAAGCTTCATGCAGCAGTTACAGAGCTCCAAGGAAAAGATGCAGGACTTCAAATGTGTRGGAAGAACCGTCCATTGGCAATCAGGCACTACAGCTTCATTAGTAACAGCATGGATGACTCTTCTCAAACACAGAACTAGTGAGGACAAGTCAACCTACTTGTGTTCCATTGTTAAAAAAGAAAATTAGAAAAAAAAAAGAGGAAATAGAGGATGTTTTTTTCTGATCAGGTTTCTAGTATTTGTACATTTCTTTCTTAAAACTCTAATGATAGGTGTAGATTACAAAAAGAACATTTTTAAATTTAAGAAATACTTAGGTGGTAGTGTGGACAGGAAAAATCTCTGCGTCATTCTTTCCATAGTCAAACTAACACCACTTTGCGTTGTCTTTTCGTCCGTGTGTGTGGAGGGGTGGGCAGGGAGAGGTGTTAAGAAGAAGCAATTGAACAACAAAGTTTCCAAGTTAGTAGGGAAATACTGGAGTAAGAGCCAAGTCTGCTGGACAGTTGGGTGCCAGAGTTTGTATTGGAATTCCCTCTGAGATGACGAAGCAATGGGAAAAGACATCAGATCACAGAAGAATCACTTCTGTTTGAACCATTCTTTCAAAATGCCTACTCTGAGATTGTATTTCAGGACAGAAGACAATTTACTTTAGAAAAAAAGAAACTGAAATATTTTGTTATTTTCAGCTTTATAACAGCATGAAGTTTTAGGGGTATCTGTATTCCAGCAGGCCTAGACACACTGTTTTGTCTCAACCATAGGGTTACATGAAAGATATCAGAGAATCCTTAACATGAAAAAAATTCCCCTAAGTTTCATTACATATCCAAGAGAAATGTAGAAAAACCTGCTCTCAATACTAAGCATGATGAATGCAGGGCCTACTCACAGCGTTAGTGGGTTTTTTAGACCGGACTTTGGATTTGTCTTTCTCTGGCACCCCAGTGTGTTCTCTCTTCTCAGGAAGTTTCACTGTGCTATGCATTTCCTTTTCTGGTAAAACAGGAAAAAAAAAAAAAAAAAAAGCTCAGCATTACTTAATATTATTTGCTTTATTTGTATTACTTGTTGCATTGCTTTATTTGTTGTTACCTTCTGAATTACTTGTTATCCCAAACACACTGGTAACATCTCTCTTTGAAAGGGGATTTATTACAGCTAAAGTTTGAACTAAGAACACCCACAGTGGAGGTAAGCTGAGAAACTGTTTTGAACTCTCAAAGTTTATTAGGTATGCACAGAGATGGCCAAAGGTGCCTGATTTCATGATGGTAATACAATGTTAACACCAACTGTTTCAGTTAATGTAAGGCAAGATTTGAACATCTGCAATATGCCAGTATTATCAGACCAACCAAGCATGCTATCATGTTGGCAGTGGGTATTTTGCAATTTTTGTATTTACAATTTTAAAATAATTGAAATTGCTGCAGCCCACATTTTTTGGAGGGGATATTTTAAGTACTCGGAAAGACTACTCATCTTCATAACCTAAGATTTGCTCATATATGGTGTTAACAAACGTGCCTGAATTACTCCAACAGTTGTACTGTAGCATATGACATGAAGACATGAAACAACACTACAGCTTCCTGTGATGATCCTTACACATCAATTTCTTGCARTAGTAACTTTTACAAAAAGGTTTCATCAAAGATAAGCATGCAGCAGAAGTCACCCTGGGAAAGTGGAAATAGTCCACTATTCTTTTATAATCCTACCATCCTCTCCCATTGCCCCTTAGGAATCAAAATGACATGTTCCTCAAAATATCGTAACTGTCCTCATTTTACTAGCAACAGTCTAGCAACATTTACTAAGTAGTAAAGCACTATGATAACTAGAATTGCAAAAATAAGGCATGTTATCACAGACAACGTCTGTGTGACAGCATCTGTTCTCTTCTATTAAGTTGTCTTCTGGTAACAAACATGCTACTAATGATGTATCAAGATAAACAGAGAAGCAAATATTTTTCAAGCACTGGCTGAATACTCAAGCACGCTCAAATTCCAAACATGCAGCTTCTCGTGACTCAAGTCTATCCATGTAGCAAGCGATTTTCTAGCAACTACCTSAAACTTTATAAATCAACATTATATCTATCAAGAAGGTGGTAATTAGAAGAGGGCCTTGACATCTATTAGGCCTTATTGGACAGTAAATAGATAGCTTGCTCATATACTTTTGATTTCTGGAACTGACTTTCACATGAAAGCTGTTTAATTAGGGCATGTTGCTACCCAAGTCATCATTCCTGAACTACCACTTCACCCCAGCCTCCATACAGCAGAGTGCAGAGAATCCCAGGTCTTTGGTGTTCAAGAAACAGGCATCCTCAAGCTACCAGCAAACTAAAGACTTCTACGTTTGGATATGAAACAATCTAAAACACTTCTTGAACTCCAAGAAGATAATGAAGATATTATGGAAAAGAATGTACACATCTATCAGAAATTTAATCATTAAAGATGGTCTAAATTATTTCCCTTCTACTCTTCAGGATTAAAAAAAAAAAAAAAAAAAAGTAGCTCCTAGAGGAGCGTTTTTTCTTTAATCAAAGAATTATCAAACAAAGTTCACAATCTATAGGTAAATTCTTGAAAATATTGAGTTTGAATGAAGCAGAAGACTGGCAAACTGCTCAGACAATGTTAATAATTAACATAACTATAAATAGTTCTCGTATTTATTTCGCCAAATTGATTATCAACAATGTTACTCTTCAATTTGATGTCATTAAACCACTCTTCTCAGCACAAAATTAATTCATTTCTTTAAAAAAAGACAGATAATAACAGATGTGGGATTATTAACAGCAGCATTTAATCTGATTTGAAAATCAGAAGTAATACGTGAATCTAATAGTAAATTCACAACATAGTTTATCACTCATAAAACCAAAAAAAATTTTTTTTGAAGACACAGAATGCCTTCACAATTAATACATATTTTGAAAATGAAGTTAAGAAAACTATCTTAAGATACTTTGAATTGTTCCAACTGTTAAATTTATTTCTGGTCTTAAAATGGGTTTGCAAAAAGTAACAGAAATTGCCTTCACATTTTGTTTCATGCCTTACTTGCCACTCACCATTTTCACACTTTGGAGGTGCACATCCCATTCTACGTCTTAGATTATGAGTTTTGACTTCTGAAGGTTCAGATTCAGTTTTAATACTGGTGGCCTTAAAAAAAAATATAAATAACATAAATAAAAATCAGCAACAGACTTAAATGGAACAGTTCGGTTTTATATTAGTGTCTGGGGAACTTAACTGCCATTTAAACTCACGGCTGCATAGGCAACTTATGGATCCACGTTTTGGGGACTTACTAGCCTAGTCAAAACACCAAAAGCTTCCAGAAAGCTAGTAATTTCATGCAATGCTCCAGGAGAGGCTGCACATGCAAACAGATCCAACCTGCACTCAACTCCTTCCACTCTTCTGAGCTGCTCTGGCTCTGAAGAAGGGAAAAAGCTGGCTATGTTCAACACTCAAAGCCATAGCAAGAGAGACTTAAGATCTGAATATGACTCTGCAAGTCTCTACAGGGAAGTACATTTGGTGGCAGACCCTTCAAGGCTTTAAAATGCACTTCTCAATACTTTCAGTAACTGAGAGATGAACAAAATGAAAAAAAATGCAATTTTGACTTCCAAGTTCAAAATGTATTTCTGGATACAAATCTTAATCTACTCCAACTAATGCCAAGAGAAGACAGCCAAGGTGCATCAGGTTCACAGAAAAAGCAGATATTAGACATGCTCAAACATTTCACTTCATTAAGGTACAATGGTGGTCTTCAAACTCACAACCTGACTTTTTCTATGGAAAAGCCAGGCACATTTGTAAGTCAGAAGAAAATTTTTGAAGATTTTGCTTATACTTGCTTAAAGAACCATTTTATAATTATGATTTGATAAATCTAAAAAGGCACCCTGAATTTCAATGATACTTGTATTTAAACTATTAAAAAAAAAGAAAAGAAAAGAAAAAAAAAAAAACATTCAGACTGCAGAGAGGAATGACACAGTGGAACAATCTGGAGAGGTCTGAAAGGAAGGCCTAAAAAAATCCTGTGCTAATAATGACACCATGTTTTTTTTTTTAACTTAAGGAAAGATGATCTCACTGGAACTTGAAAAGCAGCAAAGCTGCTGCTTGTCTTGGGGCTTTCGTAACATTTTATTTTACTCTTCAGAAGCAGTATATACTCAGGTTCTTTAAGTTGATGTTTGTGGAGCTGTCAACAGGGAATGATGTTTCCATTTGATTGTAATATTTCTCTGCTGAAGCAACAATTCTCAAATCCCTCAGAGTAAAGATGGGTCTCTTCAACGTCATACTTTTTAAACCTAATTTCCTAAGGAATGGATGTCATGCAACCACCCTCTTGCTGCTCACGCAGGTTCATCAACTTCTGTCACCCCCATGTAATACGTGGACTTGGTGGTCCAACTTGAGAAGAGTACTTTCCAGCCTGAATTCATCACCAGGGGTTTATTCTATTTTGTAGCTTTTTATCTCAAGCTTTTTTGCATTTTTTTTCCTTCCTCCAGAGATGGCTTTTGTATCATTACCCCTTCACCTTTCCACCTTTTTTGTTTTCTTTGTCCAAATCATCGTCTTCAAGAGAATAGGTAGAAGCCCTATTGCATAAGATATGCCAAAAAATGCTGGTCAAAATATTTAGTAATACACAAGTTTGCCTAGATCCTCATCAAACGCAGTAAGAGATGCCTAACATTTTACATTTGTAATGTCCAAGATTTATATCTTGGATATTTTATGTGAAGCCTGTATTTAGCTTCACAATAGTGTGTTTTTGTTTTTTTTTCCCCAGCCTCCCTTCCTGAGCCTATCGTATGTAGAGTAAAGTAAACCCTTCAGGTCACTTACCTTCCACATAATACACTATAATAACTGGAAAAAAGATCTCTTTTTTACGGAATCTCTCGGGTAGTTTTTCCTCCAGTGTCTGCCAGATATTTTTATCCTATCCATTCATCTCACTTTGCTTCCCCACCATTGTTGCAGTCTTTTATGCTGATCTTTTCTACACCAAGCATCTAAATTCTTTGCATTTCAAAGAATGCCAGCCTATCACTGGCATTGCCCCTTTCCTTTTTAGTTACGAACAATTTCTTTTAGACATTTACTCAATGTGTAGCAAAGGACACAGTAAAACTGTATGCATTTTACAACTGCAAAGAAAAACTTGTATCACAGCCTGTATTTTTCCTGATAAGAATAATTTACTGGGCTTTCCTAAGGTTTACTCATTTTAAAGGCTTGTAAGAGATGGTTTGTCTTCAAAAAGCGGGCAATCTGAAATGTGTAAACAGAATGACCTCAGACTTTACAACTTAAAGACACTGACAAATCCTTGTATATTTAGTTAGAGTAAGAAGTTGAGATATGTTAACCAAATACATGACTGCTCTACAACCAAGCCAGTGTAAAAATCAAATGAGTTAAGCTTAAATGAAGAACAAAGGGCACTTAATCAACGTAGCTGGCTTTTGACTGAAACAGAATAGAAGTACTCCCATAACCTATTAACCTTAAATGCTACACCTTCTCCTAAAGCAAGTCCCCTTAATTSAGCCTCTGGTCTGTATGTTTCAATTCTATTTTTAATTGAGTGTTTTCTTCCCACAAAATCACTTTAAATGCATGACAGCAGTCATGCTCAGGGAAGGAAGAGAGCACCTAACACAGTTCGACATTCTGTCTAACTACAAGCAGGCAGTTTTCATGGAAATGACAAAAATGTGTGTCCTTTGTTAGCTCGCGGCATCCAACAGCACCATCATCGATCAAACATCTAAAATTTTAGTAAATATTTCCCATGCCTTTTAAAGGAAACTTGAGAAGTCACGTCTTTCAATCACAAACAGATACTTCATATGGAAAATTTCAGTTCAAACCACTGAGGTTTTCTCAGAATTATAAACGTACTTTTAACAGGCTCTTCTAGTGGAAAAGCTTTAGAAAACCTTAATTATAACTGTTGTAACTAAATATAACTAAAAATAGTTATGCACAGCATTTGCAACAACTAAGTTGTACTACTTTGTAGTAAGAAATATTGAGATTAGAACAATGAGAGTTTAACTGAAATCCTAAAATTATTTTAAATACAAATCTGGATTACAAACATGAAAAGGGTCAATCATGATCTTCCTAACTCATGACATCACCACCAGTAAGACTGTGGCTTTGGAATAAGCCTCCTCTACTCTTCATCTTTTCAAACAAAAGAAAAACTAAAGTCTCTGAAGTTTGGGAAGACGGAAATCACAGTGGAACAGTGATCCAGCAACAGAGAGAGGACACATAATCTAGGACATGTTTTCACAGGAGAACTGTATGTAAAACAGTAAATTTTATCCTAAGCCAAATAAATATTATTTCTTAAGCATATGTAAGATTGTAGATTGTATAAAACTGTACTGACTTAATGTTACACATATTTTCTCATATTGCACCGTGAAAGTAACTCAAAGCATTGAAACGCAGAGTGTCAAAAATGAAATAAAACAATGCCAAATTTATACCAAAAACGTCCTCTAAAGTCTGTCTTCAGTTCATGAAAGGTTTACAGAACTCTTCCAACACATTTAAAAAAAATGACTCCGGTTCATTGGCTGTCATATGAGGAAATTACAAAGATCAAAACAAGATAAGCTTCATTTCTAGAATTTCTCACCTGTATTTTAATCTATGCTATTAGCCCTATGTTATTTGTAATTATGCTAAAAATATAATAATATCATACACAGTCATATCTAATGTATAAGTGGAACAGCTTCAGTAGAAGAACCTCTCAGAACTACCCACCTCAATAATGCATTTTCTGAAACTATCAAACATATCTTGCCATATGCATATAAATATTTAGGTATGCTTAACAAAAAAAAAATAAATTGGTAGTTACTCTACATATACATTTAGTGATCTGACCCAAACAAAGACAATTTATCTCACCTCTGCTCTCAGGCGTTTTGCTCGACGAGCAGGTGGACAAGTTTCAGATGGCTGAACAGACTGTCTCTGTGGAATATCATGGGGCTTATATTCCTTGTCCTTTGTGTCACTGGTGAGGTCTGGTTTCTGCAAACACTGGAGAGACAAAATTCAATTACTTGATTCCTGTATCCACTTTTGATACAAGCTTTGCATAGAGCAGTCTCCTCCTAATACGAAAGGATGCAGAGTGGGCTTTAATGTTTACTGCAGTGAATTAACAGAAATAGTTAATATTAAATGACAGTTGTAACATTACCTATTTAAACACGCAAATCACAAAATCAGTATTTTCTGCCATTTTAGTGAATGTTGTAGTCATAATAAAGGATCTTATATAAAGCTGAAATCATCATTTTAACTTTATTAACAACAAACATTTCTGTTCCACTACTCATCAAAATAAAATGAGTTGCAAAACAGTATAAAAARCAGACAATCTTTCATCATAAGTCTTTCTGCTTTTCTCTCAGTTCCACCTATATAGTACTTCAGCTGCCCATAAAATTGGGAACTCCCCTGAGCGACTATAGTATTTCATTAGCTTCAATTCTTCCAATAGATGATCCTTTCGGAGAATATATCAATAGCATACTAGAAACTGTTGCAATGTCCTCAGGTTGCATTGCTGTAATACTAACATACAGAGCAATATAAAAGTGAATTACAACCTATCAGAAATCTCTGCTTTAACTGAAACACAATCTTGTCTGAAGAACATTTCAGAAGTTAAGTTCTTTATATATTTCAGAGAGGATAATACTGCTGGTGTATGAAATTGAGGGCAGAAGGGAAGAGGAGGATGGAAGAACAGCTTTACTTCCTTCAAGTCACTGAGTAAGAACATTTCTATTAACTGCTGAAAACTGTGCATGCATTTGGCAAGAAATATCATGATTATCGACAATTTTAAGTTTGTCAGACTGACAACATATAGTAACAAGACACAAAAACGTAGTAATTTTTAATGAGTGAGCAAAGTATCCTAAAGAAACATGAAATCCTAGGTTGCCATAAAGCATTCCAAGTGAATTGCTAGATCCACATTTCCTCAGTTCTATTAAGCTGTTTCCATTAGAAGTTTTTCCCCAGGAACAGAGAAACAGGACATAAATTGCCAGAGCACGATTACAGTAGCATAAGGATGGATGTTCTGTAGACAACATGAAAATCAAACTTACAGAAACAAATGATAGACAGAAGGAGTGGCAGAAGAGGACGAAAATGTGTAGTGAAGACAGTAAGACAGTAAGACCAAGGAATTCTCATTCCTTGAATCGTGTCCTCACGTGAAATCTGAACCTTTCGCTAAAAGGTTTCTGCTCCCCCTGGAAACAGAGATCCTTGAAAGCAAGTATGTAAAAGGTAAATAGAGCTTTTCCTAAATAAAGGAATAATGAAACCTGGAAAGAGAAACAACAAATGACATAACTTGTTTCATTTCAGCAAAGTGCCCAAGCAAAAAAAGAACATTATTCACTGAAGAAAAAAACCCAGAAGACATTCCTTAAACATTGAGGCTTCAACAGCTACTTAAGCAGGCACATTCCCCAGTGCCTCAGGAACCTGAAGGCAAAGCGGTACAATGAAATGGTTTTTATTTAACATTTTCAAGCGTACATAAAAGAATTAGATGTTTAGATCCTGTCTTAAGGATGAAAATTCTGAATCTCTGTTACTCCTAGACTGACTTGATCAATTGTAAGCACGCATCTTTAACTAAGGGTGATACTGACTGCTATTTTCTTCAGTGTTTTCCTCTCCCAACCAGTATAACCTTTTTGGAAAGGGGAAACATCAATCAATACTTACTCTAGCATAAGCTGATCTTATGGATTGTGATCTAGCTTGTGATCATGATCTCATTATATTCTGCATTATATTCTGTGGAGATGGTTGCAAATACAGTCCTTGGTCTCCAAAAGGCACAAAGGTGGTTAAAATTCCTTCAGCTGAAATCACCAAGAACAGCTTCTTCACCAGGCAGCAAAAGGAAACTGCTGCAACACTCGCAAGGCCTCCAAGATGCCAAAGGATGGAGAACATAGAGCAATCTTCTACAGGAATACAGTTCACCTCCTATAGCTTTACAGGCTTACAAGGTAGTCATTTACATGCAAGCCAATCATCCGGGCTCCTCAAATATTCAGAGAAAAACAGGAACTTGAAGAGGGCTACTAATTTACCCCTACTGCATTCCACTTTAGGGTAATAAGTGCTTATTCTCTCTTCTGGTGATAAATCCTCCCAGAGAACCAGCTCCCACAGGACATCTTTTAAGGACATACACATATAAATTTGGACAGGTGGATCCCACTCAGGACCTTAAAGCCTTAGTTTGGAAAGTTTCATATCTAACCCACASCAAAGAGATCAGATGGAAAATTACCAAACTGGTTAGATTCACTGAAAAGCAAACCACCACAAGACAAACCCTAACCCCTCGAACTGTAATGAATTTGGAATAACACAAACATCTGGGCAACATACCACAGTTTTGACACAAGATTCTGGGCACCTCAGCCTAACTTCAGCATATTTCTTTCAAACGTTACCATTTAAACTATCCCAAGCATACATGGTACAACCCATCAACTACATGAAGGGCAACATTTATCCCTCTCTACATACAGTGATTCTGTAGTAATCATACTCAGGATTACAAATGGTTAAGCATATAAGCAATGCACAGAAAGTAAGATCAGTATCCCAATTGGTCTTCTGCAACTACCCTTGAGCAATACACCCAAGATCCATCTTAGTCTAGTATTTTAAGATAAGAATAAAATAACTTTATAGCGGCAGAGAGCTTCTCTGAGTATTAGAAACTGTCTGGCTTGCATCAGTTTTGCTGTTTGACTGAAGTATTAATACAAGGGCTTTAATCAAAATATACTGCCTGTTCATCTCCAAACAGCTCCAGATAGCTTCACTATTTTAGTATGCATATAGAAATATCTCCAGCTGGGATATTTGTCAAAATTACTCCTGAAGCTATTTTAACATGTATTTAAGTCATGCATAAACAATTAATGCTCTATACAGATCTGAACAAGATTTAAGCTACGGCATAGTCATCAGGGGAAACTACATCATTCTGTATTTTTCTTTTTGCAGAGAAGTCGTCCATGGATATTGCAAGTACTACCAATTAAAAAATATTGGGTGAGTGCAAGCACTAATCTTTTATGGATGATGATTCTGGCTGCATGAAGAAATTCTCTCAAAAGGCTTGTTGAAATATCAAAAGATGGAAACACACATCTGAAACTGACAGCTGTCAAATCCAATAGCTGTATCTTCTCCAAAAACAAAAATCACAGATGCTCATATTCCCAGTAAAGCATCGAACAGACGTACAATAAGATGGACACCTACACAAGAAGCATCTGGGAAAGCACCACTTATTGGGAACACATGGAATAAAGCCAGAAAGATCTCAAATGAGTTGCTTCCTCAAAAATGTACTGCAAAACAAACTCAGTTAGAAGACAACATTGGCAGGAAGGGGGGGGGGAGAAAAGGAAAGTCAAACCTTAGCACGAAAAATGTTCTAAACCCAACATATTTCTGTGGGTTCTCTCAGTTCATTGAAAAAAATACATGAATACCACATACGGGAGGAAAATATTCTAACAACTTTGGGGGCAGGGGCTTAAAAAATGAGCTTAAACACACCTTTTTCATAACTGCACGATCCACTAAACACATCAGTTTGGAACAAATGCCCATTGCAAGAGAGAGCTTGGAATGTCACATTTAAAAAGCAGTGTGACCTCACCAAATGAGATCACAAGCAGCAATCTGAGAATGCTTTTCCCTTCTAAAAGCATCCTTTACTGAGCAAACTCTGAATGTAAACACCAACTGCATGCAAGAGACTTGCATGGTGGACCTACCTTTTCAAGAAAGTCTGTGATACCAATTAAATGTTTTAGAAACTTTATTTAGATCTTTTTCTGTGTAACTGCACCTCGAAAATAGAAGAGCAAAGGTAGATGTCACAAAACACCACCTTCAAAGAAAGAATCCACAATTTTCACAACTAATAAAAATGTAAACTTTTCAATGAAATGTCTTCATAAAATGATATTGCTTTTCATTGTTTAACATGAATATACCTGAGGCAACATAAAATACTCTTGGAAAGTATGAAGACTTATGTTCAAACAGATTTTGTTCTTATTCTTCATTTGTAAAGCATCTAAAGCTACACAAATTACTTATTTTAAGAGTTTGCAAAATACAGTCGTTCTTCTCTGTAAAGTAATGCTCAATAGTGAAGTAAAAAGCTTTCAAAAACCTTTCTTATGTCAAATGCCCCTTCATTTTTGTAGCTTTATATAAAAGGCTAGTGCTGTTTTCTGTACATAAATAATTTTGTTACATGATGAAAAGCTTTTTGTTTAAAAAAGGTCAACACTCCTCTTTTTAAGAGAGTATCATTGTAGGATTGTTTCAAATACATAAAAAGGGATATTGGCAAGTGCAAYCAATCTCAGTTTTCCAAATAAATGACTGTTGCTTTATATGAAAAATCCAGTTCTTGATCAGAGATTACTTTGCTTCCACCCTCACTCAACCCTAAATTTTGTTCTAATGACCAAATGTTAAGCAGAAAGCACAAAGATTTAAGCTTTGGAGAACTCAGATGCCATACTATTAACTACATTACAACATTCATGAAGTATTCTCAAGATGAATGTCCTTAGTGAAAATGAGATGACTAATTGCTACAAAATTACTAAGGTTTGATATAGTCCATCAGTTGCCCTGTGTACATGTGATAAAGATCCATAGCAGACTTATTCTATCAGAAAGATGGATGGACAATGGTTTGTGAACATAGTAATATTCTGCATTAGATAAAACAGCACTGAGGTATTCATTACAGAATGTCTGAATATCAATTACCATGAGGTTTCTGTACGCTGTAGGAGAAAATACAAATAGGCAGAATTCAAACCAGTCAGTAAGAGGTTACCCTCAAAGAGTCTAGATTAAGGAAGTTCTGAAACCTTTATGTTTAATAAGAGTTTACCTGTGGATATCTAAAATGCTTGTATCATCATCATCTTTCACCTGCATGCTATAAAACTTAAAACACAGTCTTTGTAAATGTTCCACCAATAAAAGAAAAAACATGCTGGCTGCTACATCAGTTGTGTTTTAGCTAGCTCCAAGACTTACCAATAGGCTAGCTCCAGACTGAAATAAGTTGTAAGGATAGAGAATACGTTCGTAATGTGCACGGATGTGTGAACCCACTGCTTTGCCAGGAGCAAATCCCATTCTGGTGGCTATCTTGGTCCATTTTCTCTCTTTGCAAACTACATCAAATCCTCCTTCTTCTGCAACTAGCTATAAAGAGAAAACAGACAGGTTGCATATTTAATACTAAAGTGACCAGCGTTTAAGAACAGAATTGCTATCTTAAAAGAAAATGAAAACACCACAACACCTGCTATTTTAAGCCAGCACAATATAGGTTTTCTTAAAAAATGTGAAAGTTGTTCAAAATCCGTAACTTGAGTATATAACCTACACAGAAAGCATAAAGTTCTTTGAATTACCCTACAAGTCAGCATCAGTATTAGATGACCAAAAGTAATTCAGTCTACTTCTGAGAATTTGAGGTTGCAATTTGTCACTCTAATTTGTATTCCAACAACTACTTTTTTGCACAGTATAACTGGTTCCTCTCACGGGGCATATACTATGAAATAGGCTCAAAATCCATCAAGTAAGATCCATTCTAAACATAAAGGAAAAGAGAGAACATATCCTTAGAGTCAGTGAATCTTATCTCTTGCTTTCAGATTATGTAATCTCATCCAGAAACAAACTTCATCCTAAAGGTAATTTGGGTTTTTTGCTTCACAAACCAGAAAAGCTGTTCTTCACTGCCCTCATTGTTCAGAGGCTTCCTCCAATGCAGCCTAAGTTTTCTCCTGATCAGTTTGTATCCAAGTTCAACTTTAAAAAGGAGTTGGAAATGTGATCTGATCTCCAAGGTCACAAGAAAACCCACACTATATTACATTTCYTATTATTTTGTGTTGCATTAGCTATGTTAGGTCAAATAAAATTTTTTCTAGCTTAGATATACCCCAARATCTCCCTTAAACAACTGTGAAATCATCCCAGAAACAAAAGAGAACAGAACATCTTTTTAATAAGAGTTTCTCCCTTGTAATGACAACCTTACCCTATTAAGCTGAAATAAATCTAAGATCTTCCTCTCCACATGTGGAATTTTCAGCGTGCATCCTTGAAGTTCCCAAAACTTTGCAATCTGGTCCAGGAAATTCAGTTTTACACGGGTCTGAGCCTGGAAAAAGAAGAGTGAACTGCATACTGAATGCAGATTAAGCTCCTGTTTCCCTGTGTTTATGTTACAGCCTCAGTTGCCTGCCTGGCTTTTCCCCTCTATAAGCATAGCTTTGCATTTTTTTCTTCATGTCAACCCACATGCAGAAGAAAAAGAAAATCCATACAGATACCATCTGTCTTTCTTCAAGTCACTTACTGTTAACTTTCTGTACTGCATTTATAAAAGTACTATCTGAGAATGGGCATGCAGTCAGTTATTACTGTGAAAAACCACCTAAACATCAGTAACTCAGTTTCTGATGAAGTATTTTTGTCATCCTTTTCACTCTTAAATACATTTGTTTCATTTTTGTGGATATAAACTGGTCAGGGCAGGGAAAGACAACCATGCTACACTTGTATAGTACTTCACACAGTAAGATTAGGTTCTAATTGGGCTGTCAGTGCATTAAAGAGTAGTAGCTTAGMCTTAAATCTTATCACATTTCAATGTCATCACATTTTTCTATTCTTAAGATAAACAAAGGGTATACTGGTCTATACACCAGACCAGTTTGTTCTTAAACTCCAGAAAGCTCTAAGCCAGCTTGTGCCCACACAAACATATGACCCCAGCATTCTTAGTTCTTACCGTGGCACTTCACATAGTCATATGAGGATTTTAAAAAGCCAATATCCCCTCCTATGTGAAAAATCAGGCAGGCAAAGAGTTCCCATCATTTCAGTTCTTATTAGCAATGAGTAAACAGGACTCCTTGCTAATCCCTTCTTCTTCTAGTCCAAATTCATGAAAGCAGTGAATGAAAGTGCTGGCTAACAGCAGATTGCAGACTCACTGAATTCAGATTCTGTAGCTGTTTCTTCCAAATGGCTTCTTATCTTTAAAGCAATTCGTAAATGTTTAATCTTTTCTACTTTTAGAAGATGCTGTAGATGGGCAAAATGCAGACACAAATGATAACACTTGAGATTTGAATGTAATAACTTACAAGCACTTCTGTGTAGAAACGGCCTGAATTTTATTCCTTTAATGAGCATTAACTTAAGTTTTTATGCCTGTTATTTTTTTAGTCAATTCTAAAAAACTTAATTTCTGTGTGCTAATTTAAGATTGATTTTCAGAGGTACAGAGTGGTGTCAACTGAAGTTAGCAGGAGCTCATGGTAAATGAACTGAAAAAAAAATCACTCGTCTTTTAAAAAACTCTTAAGAAATGTTTAGCTTTACAGTTTACCTCCAGTTCATTGAGTCTCTGAATCCTTGGAGTAAAGTGAAGCTTATCAACATCACATGCAAATGGAGGCTGCCAGTCCTGAAAAAAAAAAAAGAAGAGCTTCCATCAAAAGACCAGGAAAGGAGACACAACTTCTCTGTGTTCCATTCAAAAATTAGGTAAGCCTGAAATTGGAGTAAGGCTAATCCAAAACAGGCAGTGGAAARGAGCATGGGAGTGGTCTTTGCGGGTTGCAAACCTTCCTTAGCACCAAAAAGTACAACATATGCCCTACTACAATGGGATAGCGATCACAGCTATATGGCTGCACAGCACCTTCCCTTAGGTGAGGGCTGCATCTCATCCTGCCACCAATTTCACTCCCTCTATGCTTCCAACTTTGGTGAGGTCTATTCTTTTTTCCCATTTACTTGATATTGAAAAATCATAAAAAGTAGAAAAAACAAAGTATCTTTGCACTAGCTCCTGAAACGTCATTGTCCACCTCTTAAATATTTCCAGTGTGTCTTTAAAATAAACAGATACTGAAATAATAAAATTCGTAACATTTTGAAACTAAAGAACTGACCTCAGACATAAGCCTTCAATTAAACACCAAGTTATTTCATCTTCTTCCTACACACACTCAACAGCAAAAAGCAAGGCACATGGTAGTTGCCCCAGCCTCACAAATAAAATTTACTGCAAAGATCACAATTAACTGCAATGTGTCACTTATTTTAACAAATTCARTACTCTTACTATGTGAAACACAGAAAAAGAAATTTCATAAACTGTGATCCAAACTGTAATGTTTGCTTTGAGTGGGAAGGCAATCATCTGGTATCAGAGACTTTACACACTCATGAAGGACACAYGCAGCAGTTAACTCTCATAACTGATAGTCTCAGGAAACAGTAGCTATGCTAAAAACAATTTAAAAAGTTTATTTTCCTAATTCCTTGTCTGCAAACATTCAGGAACAGCTGGAACATGACCAATGGAAAGAAGATTATTATTACTTCGACAACATACCTGCATCTGGTAGTGTTATTTATAAATAAGGCTATAAAACAATTTGATCTTTCACATCTCTGACACCTGTCACATGCAGTTGGTTTGGCAAAATGGTGTTTCACCAAAACAAATTAGTTTTGATTTAAACTTGTTAGCAATTTATTTCATATAAAGCAACCTTTTTATTACTAATTACCAAGTGAAGATAACATGCATGAGAGCTACTGATAGCAGAGTAAGACAGCAGAGCCTTCTACTTAGAAAGAAAAGAACCTTTCTTCAATGACAGTGGGCTAAACCAATTGAAATAAAATCAGCATCACAAGCAGAATATTTGTTATTTTAACAGAAATACTTAACATGAAGAGTGGTTGTTGTCGAAAACAACCATAACAGATGTGCAAAGCAATTACGTACAAACATTTGGGCTCAATTTGGTACTGTGACGCAAGAAGCCTGCTGCAGATCCAGGAATTTTCAAAACTAGAGAGAACAAACTTAAGAATCACGGAGAGTGTGGAAAACCTGAAGGGCAAAGATGAACAATGATACATGCTTTTTATCCAAGATACAGTAACTAATTTAGAGATTTGGATTAGTCGTAAAAGATTTCTGCTCCTACCAGGCATTTGCAGCACACCAAGGCTTGGCAAGGTCAGGTTAAAACTAAAATTCAAAACGGAAGAGAGAAGACAACAGGAGTCAAGATGACAAATTATCAGTCAAACGGGCAATTCTCACGCAATGGGATACGCTTCTCAATCAGTTTTTTAAACAAGACTAAAAAATGTGTATAATGTCACGACGCTTTCATTTACAACTAAAAGTGAACCCTACTTTTACTATTTTGTTTGCCAGAACACTGAATGCAATGAAAAAAAAAAAAAAGTTTGGCACTCTTGCAATGTTATGATATCCGATTACTCATCTAACTATATGTAAACTGTAGGACAAGAAATACTAACTCGGAAACTTTTAAGGCAAGACGTGTACTGTATTTCAATGAGATGAATCTGACTTTCAAGCTGAACTGATTCGCTGGCTCATTAGGCAAAATGCTGGAGTTGGCAGTGTGCACGGAAGACAGAGTGACAGAAAACAGGCAGAGAGACCAGGAGAGGACAAACAGAGGTTGACACACACAACATCCATGGGGCATTCTGGGCAGTGAAATTAAACTGCTTAAGACAGCTGTTAAATATACAACTTCTAAGTACTGTGCTTAAGTTGGGCGAGCCAAGGAAAACAAGGAAACATGCTGACAGCTTAGCTAAATAACAAGCCAATGCTCTAGGTGAGTCAACCATAACCCAGAAAATGGATCCTGTACCAAAGATCCACAGGGGATAAAGAGCAAGAAACAAGAATAAAGAGTAGGAGCAGGAATTCAATATAGGATTTAGGGTCTGTTAAGAGAAAGTTTCTTAGTCCATCAAGGAAATGGTCCATCTATTAGAAACAAATATTTAATAGCGTAAAAAGAACACGATTTTTGTCACTGCAACAACTTTTGTAGAGGTATGGTACACACTGGCTTAGTAAGAGGTAACATCAGATTTCATCTACCTCACTGAAAAACTTCTGACTTTTTTTTAAGGAGACAGAGCTGAGGGAAATGCATGCTATATATTATGCAGTAATCCATATTTGATAAGAGGCCTCTTCTGACTTTAAAAATGCAGAACTGTACATCTCATTTATCACAGGAACTCTTCCAAATTACGTTAGTCAAAGTTATGCATATGTAGCCACTCTGCCACAGTTTGGAGGAATTAATGTAGGTCTAGTAGACAAGAAATCTTGCCTATCGCTGATTCACTCTGAAAACACAAACAGTTCCCTTTGGAACATCTGAAACTAAAGGTTGATATATCCAATGAGAATAACATTCAGCTTCTTATATTCTAAGGTATGTTAAGTGCCTTAAATCCTAAACAAATAACATAGATGTTTTCAGCCCCTCTTTAGGAACTTAACATATTTACTCTCCTCCTCCCCCCCCCCAAAAAAAAAAAAAAAACTTGCATGCAGTCTGAAATAGAACCTGCTAAGAAAGATAAACAAGACCTTAATTAAAAGGATTATTAAAAGGTGTTAGTTTTGAAAGAAACTCCTTTAAGCACTTTTGAAATACAGCAGCACCACAAGAGGGTGCTGTGTTTTGCGGCAAGGTTAATTCTGTAAAGCAACCAATTATCATTACGAGTTTTGCTGTTGAAGACAGTGCATGCAAACCAACTCTACAGACCTACTTCCCTTAAGTTTGTAGCTGGAAAACCTGTAAAACTAGCCATTTCCATCCAGTGTGTACTTGCAGGGCCCTCAAAAGCAACTGTTCTGGATTTCCCCCTYTTAAAACACAATGTTTTAAAATTGAAGGGTAATTGAAGGGGTTTTTTAATAACCATGTTACTGCATGAAGCTTAAGAATACAAGCAATAGAAAGAACTGAAATCCTAGAAAACTAGAATTTTTTAAAGCTGCACAGCTCCTTTATCTTAAATTACTTTGTTGCTTCAAATATGATTGTTAGAAGCCTGCAACTAAAGGCACACATCATCATTTGACTATGCCAGCATGCATTTGTTAAGATTTTCACTTCCTTGGCCCATTGCAAATGTTACAGTCCCAGCAGAATAAATCTGAATACAAATACCTGCAAAAAATGTGACCGACACCAAATTTTGCAACTTTTCTACCAAATCTGTAAGCTAATTAACTGTGTAGCAGGCATTCTGTAAAAATCACATTCACTTTAATAGTCCAAATACTAATATAAACTATAAATGGTCAGGTTAAATATTTCTATGCTCTTCCTTTCAGATACATTGTTAATGGGATAACAGACTTCAGGTAAGTTCAGCTGGTAAATCTTGCATCTCATCCAAACTCACAGTTAATTAAAACTTAAGGACAGCCTATAGACAGCCTCTTTCACCACCTTCCTCCTCCTCCACCCAGATTCAAGTGAACAAAAATCTACTACAGTTACTGGTAAGCTGTTCTACAGGTTAGCTTCAACCTTTTCATCCTTCCCAATCCACATTCTTTTTAATTGAAAATCTCAGTCAAATTTGCTTACTGTCCAAGAAGTTATTCTTGATTGTTTCCTGTAACCTATGTTCAAGATATTTTCAATAAACAAATCATAATCCGTTTACTTCTCTTTATAGGACAAGCTTTCTAGCCTCCCAGATAATATTTTTCTTTTGGCTTTTTCCTGAAGCCTCTTCTGTATTTTACAGCATCCCTTTAAAACTGCAAGTAGACTTTTAGTTGCAATCGTTCCAATGTCATGCAAAAGAAAAAGACATGTCACTTCCATTATTTTGCTAGACAATGTCTCATAGTAAGACCCAAAAGAATACCTTAGCAATTCTTGCCATAGGAACATGCATTCATTCAGTTAACTACACCAATTCATTGCTTCCCAGAATGCCCACCCTGTAAGCGTGACCTACATTCTTTGTTCTGAGATCTATGATCTTGCCTTTGCAAAGGTGTTACGTGATTCTTGCTTCTGAGAAGAAGGGAACAGACTCAGTGACTCAGGAGATCCCTTTTAGTCTTGCGTTTTTACAGCTGTATTAAAAACACATTCAAAAGAAACTCAGATCACCACGGAAYTTATGCAAAATGTCACAGAACTCATCTGGCACCGTCACTTATCATTCCGATGGCATCAGCGTGTCATCCATAAATCTTCCTTTATGAAGGGGAATTAATCCCTCTTTGACCCTGTTAAAAAGCTAACATTAGTTGATAACTCCAATCATCAGCTAACCTAGTTTGTGGTGATGCAACCCTTGCTTTGTAATTTTGAGCATAAGTGATTTTCTAAYAAAAACATTCAATCTTCCTTGCTAAGAAAAGACCTTGCATGCTGCGACACATCTCACATGCAGAACTCTCCAGCAAGACAGGCTTAGTGGAACAGCTCTCATCTGAAATAAAAACTATGCTGTGTTTTACAGACTATGTACTGCAGATTAGCAAAGGAAAACGAACAAAAGCACAGATCCTTCCCATTTGAGAATCACCGCCAAAAAGCTGAGATTGCAATGGGGATCACTTCTCCAGCCTCAAGTGTTTACATGCCAACTCCAGACTCAGTGAGGAATGAAAGCTAAGTAGACTTTYGAGTGTCAAAGCAGGCTGCCCCTTGGGATTCAAAAGTGGCCCTGTAAAGACAGAAGGTGAAACCATATGTAGAACAGGTACCAGGATTTGCCACAGGATATGTCAGGCTTCTCCATTCTCAGTGGAGGTCACTGCACACAAAAAACAGATACATAGGCTCTGGCAGCACAGCAGCACTGACACGAAGAGCTGGAGACTCATGGGGTGTTAAAATCAGTGCACCAGGGCTGAATTCAAGGTCCTTGATTCACTTCAGAAGTCACTGCTGTGGCCCTCACCTAGACGTCCAGGCAGATACTGGGGCCAGACTTAGCTTTCAGTGCTGAAGGGCATCTGGCCCTGAGAATTACAGAGATCTTCAGTGAAGACAGAATACTTGGTAGGTAGACGTGGTCTGATGCTGTATGTCCATTCTCAGAGGTGTCCAACTGGGGAGCCACACTGACAGCATAGACAACTGTCTCCAAAAGGCTTTGATCAGAGAGTTTTAGAAACAGTCTCTTTGGAGCCATAACTGACAGCCTTCAAACCCAGATTTTAATCCTAATTTAACTCAGATTAAGGACGGATGCGATTTTAAAGCACAACAGCCATCCCAGAATAACTGTACGCATAGACAAGCTACTAGACAATGCTATTGATTTCATCAAGCAGCTATAAATCAAAAGACAACTGGGAATCTTAGCTGACTACTATTTTACCTCTAGCTGGGGCATTTCTCTACAAATTCCCATCCCTGTAATAGCAAAAGGCTGCTACTCAAACTACTTACAGAACTCTCAGTTTAAGCTGTTTAGATTCATTTTCACTTGAAAAGCATCTACTTTCAACGAAAAGCACCTACCTAGACATATATAAGGGTGGGAGGTTACATGATCCTTAAAGTTCTCTCTGGCTTTTGGAAACACTTAACCTGATCTCCTACCTAACGTAAGCACAGAATTCTACCCAGCAATTCCCAGATTATTTGGGTTTGAAAGAAAGCCTATCCTAATGGGTATGCAGACATGAACTAATTTCATTCATTGGCAGCTTTAGTTTTGTTGCTGGGAAAGGGGGGTGTCTTTAGCCTGAGACTCTAATTTCAGCTTCTGGCTGACATGGTTTATGTCAAGTTCAACAAAGAAACAAAACCGCAGAAGTCCAAACCTTCCACCACTATTACCCCACATAAACACTTCCAGACTAAACTGTTTGATTCTAAATTTTCCATGAGTTACATCAAATGAGTGTTAGAAATCCCTTACTGAAAGGGACTGAATCCAGGACAGAACATTCTCATGATTCTTGAATGCACTCCGATTTTTCAGCATTTCTGAAGTTACCAATAGTAATATAATGTTCCTTCTTCATATTTTCCTGATAATTAAACATCAGGGGAGACAGCTAAATAAACTATTCTAAAGTTACCTAATTGCAAAGTATGATCCTTGGCTTGAACATAAAGTAAGGGTTTCCTAGTGAGCCTAAATGATCTATTTTGCTTCACAACAGTTTGACAGCATGCGAACTGGTAACATTTTGGAACCACAGCACTAAAACATCTCTTCCAAAAAAACACGTTCTTGATCTGAAAGTGTCAGAAAGTGGCATATTCACCACCTCCTTTAGTTTTTTCTTAACAGCTGATCACCTTCACTGTTAAAAATGCATGTCATGTATCTAATTCAAGTGAGCCTAGCTTATGCATAGCAAGAACCAGTGGCTGCAAGCCTTCTTCTACAAGATTGATGAAAGATGTAGTACTTGTTATTTTCTCCATGTGAAGCTTGCTTACATACTGGAATCAAGTTATCACACTGTTTTTCTTTTTGATAAATAAACAGACTGAACCTCCGTAGACTATCAAATCAGAAGGGACCATCATGGTGAAGACCAATTTCCTGTTTAGGAGACGTTGTAAGATTTCTTTACATTAATTGATGTTTTAACTATTGTATAGTTCTCAATTTAAGCATTGGGCAATCCCCAGAACCCTCAACAAAGCTGCTCCATCAGTTAACTGTTTTTAGTCCATTGTTCAATGGAGATTTTTTTCCATAATAAATAAATAAATAAATAGATAGATAGATAAAAGAGGTGGGAAGCAGAAGAGGTTTTCAATCTGGATACGTTCCCTCATCAGGCCAGCAGTGAAGGCAACCAGGCAGTTGAATGAGTGGCCAGGAAAAGATACCGCATAGAATCAACCTTCTTCCGGAAAAAACATCCCAGAAGAACAGCTTCAGTTCTTAAAAATCCTGTATCTTAAGATTTTACCACTCAAACTATAGCAAGGATAAGTTCTTCAAAATTTATTTTTTACCTGCAGAAATTTTGACACTTTTCTGCACCCTCTCTGGGACAAGTCTTCTTCATAAAGCATGAAATTCTCAAATGAATGTACCATGCTCACTACCATGCTACTACAGAGCTAAAAGCATCTTCCTTTTCTTTACTAAGAAATTCAACAGCTGCATTTACTCATTTAGCCAAAGCAGCTATTCCAACATTACACTGGTTTCCACTAGGCTCCACAGTTATTTTTCTACAATCCTTCCTCCTCTAAGACTGACCTATGCTCCTTCATTCCTACTTTAGTGCTTATTGTTTCACAAAATGCAGCAAATTAGGGAACCAGAATCACTCTATAACAATGAGCTACCTACCACAAACCTGCAATCTATATGAAATAATTTCTTTTGTTCTTCTAGACCCGTAATGAAAATTGGATAGTCAGCTTGAGATTCTGAAAGACCATTAGAAAAATATTCTTCGTGACAATCTCATTAATGGCTGAAATAATTTGATTGTTTCAGTGTTGTATCAATTTTGCACAATACTGTTATAATTAGAATACTGTCAATTAATTTATAAATCTCACATCATGACAACATAACTAGTTTAGCCAAATATGTAGTCTCACAGAAAACAATAAAGTTGATTTGACAATGCCAGTTTTCATATAATCATATTCCATAAGATCATGTTTTGAGTTCCTATCCAGTACTATACCAGCCCTTCATCTACCCTTAGTGAGAACTAGTTAACAACTCTTGTACCTATACAGAATTTAAATAGGTTCCCATTCATTTTCCTCTGGTCCTCTGAAAGTTTCACAGTATTCCACGATTACTGAAAGATTGAGTCAGTTATTTAGAGATCTTCAGTGTCAATTCCATCAAGATTTCAGCTGTGTTAATAAAGACCTTCCAATTTTAAAATGCTTAGTCTTACCAAGGCAGACTTAAGGTTATTTGGAGGCCTTAACTGCACGTCTCCCTATCCACATTCTTTAGAGCAATAACATTTAGTCTTAATTTCCTCAATTTTAATGCTTGGCTACAGGAAACTTAGAGCATTTAAAATATATCGTCTCTGTATTTTCTAGCGCAAGTAGTAAGTTGCTTCCAGGGTAAATTGGATTTTGAAACTGATGAATATGGTAAGTAAAGCTTAAGTAACTTATTAGTCATTTCTTCACTTGCAACGAAGCAACTCTGCAAGTAGGAAGGAAGATTCCATTTCCAAATAAAAGTTGCAGCAGGAACAGCATAACATGCTCTACATTTTACCTTTTATTATTGAAACTACACTGCAAATTTGTTTGGACATTTGCTTTCATTAATTAATATATCTACTTCCAGAAGGTAAAGTCAGCACTTGACACACCAAATTTTGCAATAACCCACTGTTCCAGCTTACCATTTAAATAAGGAGATCATAATAAACGATGTCTTCAATTCATAAAAGAAAAAAACTAAGTGCATGTATATATTACAGATAAGTTGTATGCCATCCACTTTTCTACATCAACTTTCCATCTTTGGTTCAGTGGCACACAGTCAGAGCACTTCTAGTTTATGTAGCTCATTAACTTCAAGCAGCAGCAGCCATCACCGGTAAAGCTCTTCTGGCCTGAATGCTTTGCTGCCATTGGGAATGTGTACTTTATGCTTAATACTGTTGACAAAAAGCCTTCACCCTACTTTTCTATGTCATATAAAACAGAGTCAGTGAATATGCTTATTGTTGCATCCTCCAAAAGATAGTGAAGTCAACAACAGTTAGCATGGAGATTACAGCATCTCAGAACCATTAAAATAAGAGCAAAGCTAAGTCAGTGATGACTGGAATGAACTGAACTGGAATGAAGAGTAAGAAAGCTTTTGGGTATCCCTGTGAAAGTTTTCTGAAATTCTAGCACTGCTATGCAGAAACTATACCTCCTGTTATATTCTTGAATATTGTTTTATCCTGCGAGCATGAAACTACCATCTAAAATCCAACTCTTCCATCCAGACATCTATGTTATGTCAGCTGCCTTAATGATATCCTCCTCAAAAAACATTTCATAATCCTCCAAGCCTTCATCACAGAACAAACCACTACAGATGTGTTTTTCCAAGCTTATCCGATGCCCAGCTAATGCTAGTGAAAAAGTATCAGAGAAAAAAGAATGACCCCCCTCGCTTCCAAAGAACAGGGAACTCTCCTTACTGGGGCCTGGTGCTGAAACATCAGGGCTGGCTTACCAGGAATAAACAATTTTCACAATAAAATTACGAAGTCACAGTTGGGCATCACTGGTCTCATATATAAATACCTTCCATGAATCTGTGGTTGCAGTTCACAAACGGAAGCATAACTTTATCTGCTGATGAAGTTTGAGGCAAAATAACGCAAGGCCTGTAATCAAGTTACTTCTTGTTCATCGTGGATCCTGGCAGTCCACAGTGCCTGCCTGCTGTAAAGGAACTCCAACAGGTAATCTGAGTAAGAATGCAGGCAGAAGCTTCAGCTGGACACATGAAGATTTCCAAACATCAGCCGTTGCTGAACAATGCATTCAGCTGGAACATATATAATTTTGTGAAAAGATCAGTATCATCTGTAGCTTAYAGTGCTACAAAATCCTTGATTGTATGGGGAAGAACAATAACTGAATAATCATTGTGTTTCCTGTTTTCAGGAGGAAGGCCAGAAACAACATTAAGTTCAAGACTTTCTATGGCAGATTTGTGAGTGCTCCCTCTATGTGCTAGGCTGGTGAATGAACAATTGCACAAGTCATCCAAGTAATTATCTAGGGTAGATAAGAACTATGGTAGCTAAGCTCTCAGGAAAAACATGCTCTAGATAACTATTAGGTGCTCAGCCCTTAACAGCCTCAACTATTTTCATTCTAGCTCTGAATATGTTCAGTGAAACATATGATCATAAATACAAATAGATATTAGCTTTTTAGTAAGCAGTGATGAGAGTACAGTGAGAACGCAGTTGTAATAAATATTTTATTCTTTAAGGGAGCTATTCATTTATGACTCTCTAGTAGATAGTGTAGCTCACAAAAAGCATTTATTATGGGTTTTTTGCTTTTCATACGTGCAGTCAAACAACATAGAGGAAATTTTAAAACTAAATCACAAAAGGAAAAGCTTTCATAAAAATTCTGTTCTGCTCACAGTTGCTGAAATACTGTTGAAAACATACAATCCAAAAAGATCATGCTCAAAAAGACTACATAAGTTCAGTGCTGACTGCATAATGAAAACCATCGCACCCCCTGAAATGTGAGTCAGTGTTTGGCTCAACCACATGAAAAGGGCTATCAGTATATTCTACCCAGATATAAATTCAGGGGCGTTCTTGTGCACATTCATAAAATTGCAAACTGACTTTTCTTCCAGGAAACAGAAACGTCTTCTCTGATGAGATTCACATTATTCAGTCTGTTATAAACATAATTCTATCATCTCAGACAGTAAAACACGACAAGTTGCTTCACTATTTTAATTTGGTAGGAAAGTGATGGTAACCAGCAAGAGTCCCAACAATGATCAAAACATGAAACTGTGGAGCATGTGATTCAGAACATTATTTCTTTGAACTCAACGTATCACTTGCAAAACTTCAGTCCACATAAATGTTTCGTTGGTTTTACCTTTTACTAGATCGAATTTAAGACTTTCAGTAGCCGTTTAACATTCTAGTTGTTGCCGTCATGTTAACTACCTCAAGCCAGCTGCACCACCCCAGACTTGCACCACCCTCTACTCGGAGAAACAGCACTTCCCTCAAAATAAAGATGATTCACACACATTTGTTAATTAGATCTTTACTTTAGGAAGCCCCTCTCCTCACCAGGACAGCTGCTTACCCCTTTAAAAAGAACTAAGAATTATGACCACACAAACTATGCTTCCAAGAGCTTAAGAGTAATTCTCAGCAAACAGAGTCAACTGACAAAAGGAAATCAGAATTCACCTCACAATTTTGAACATATGACACCATCAGTCTAGATGATGATGATGTAGATGAAGGCTTATTACCCTTCCCACTGTGTGTTGCATTCTAAAATGGTGGCCATGTCTGTCTAGGATTCAGCTCGCAAGGATACCAGTCCAACTCACAGCTGCGGAGTCAGAGGTTGTTCAACTTGAGGGACTAGTTACCTGTATAAAAACTACACCAGACCTCAGGTGTAGCCAGGGGAAGGCCGCTGTGGAGCCAAGCACGGCCAAGGAGAGGACTCCACAACACTACAATGCCAACATGGAGGGCAACACCCAAGCAGCTGCCTCCTCTAGGGCTCTGCACGGGGACTGCTCGCCCCGGCAGTAGCTCCAAGTGCAGGGGCCTGGCCAAGCTGGAACTTTTTGGGGGGCCGAGCAGCGAGGGCAGCGAGGAAGGAGCGGCTCGGCCTCCCCGACGAGGCAGGGAGCGCGGCGCGGCCGGGTCAGCCTCTCTCTCTCCCCCCCCCCCCGCACGCCCCCGGCAGCTGCTCCAGCGACTTTTCCTGCTGGCCAACTCCAACACTTGAAAGCGACTTTGCGGGAGAAGGCCGGTGACAGAGGGGGCGTGCGGGTCGCCTCGCAGCCCCGCGCCCCCGGCCCAGGGCCGTTTAAACTTTACACGGATGGAGGAGGAAGAGGAGGAGGAGGAGGAGGAGGGGGCCGGTCTGCTGCCTCCCCCCAGCCCCAGGCCGCGGTGCGCACTGCCCCACCTGCCCCAGGGTCACCTGCGCGGAAGGGCCACGCGTGACGGGCCGCCTCCGCCGGCAAGGGAAGGAGCCGGGGTGGCCGCCGGTGCCGGCCGGGCCGGGCCGCCACACAAAGGCCGTTTCCCCCGGCGGCGCCATGCGGGCACTCACCGGCGGCGGCCGCACCTTGCAGATACCCGTCTGCTCGGCGATGGGCCGGATCTTGTGGATGAAGGCGAAAGGGTCGGCGAACTCCTCCCAGCTGGGCTCGAACACGGGGCACTCGGGCGGGGGCAGGAACTCGGCCATGGCCCGGGCCGCGGGGGCGCCGGCAGCCGCTCCGCCGCCAACCGCCGCTCCAAACAATCCTCCAACAGACGCTGGGGCCGCCGAGCGCCGGTCGAACGGGACGTGCGCCTCCGCCGGGAGG